>NC_135535.1:104310401-104517537 GCF_045843805.1 Urocitellus parryii
GAGAATTCAGGAATAAAACAGGAACTTAGCAAGATACTAGGTGTTGCCCATAGTTAAGGCAAGCCCCAGTCCATTCATAAATTGGAAAGGATGAATGCTGGAAAGTTTTCTACTAGACAGGACGCATCCATTGATTCATTCTCTTTTCCAATGTCTACAACCAGGGATACAGTGGGATACACAGACATAGAAACACTCGCCTTGTCAAATGACTTACTAGAAACAGTCCACTCCAAACCAAACAAACTGCCTTTCCTACCTATTCTCAGAACATGAGACAAAACCATAAACTCACACCCACACCCACTAAGGCACCTCCTTCCCCCAAGTAGGTCTGTGACTATCTGGAGTGTCTTCTGACTGGTGGGCCATACAATGTTCCCCCAAAATGGCCCGTCCTCTCTCAGATCTGGCCTCCTTGGCCTACTCAATGAACTTGTCAGGAGCCACCAGTGAGCCACTCACTACCTGCTTTCTCAGAAAAGTCCCCTCTTCAGAGCTTTCCTGGCATTTGGTCATCCTCACATCAGTAGGTACCAAGAAAGACTGACTCTCTCCATGGTTAATGCAAACAAGTCAGCCCACTGGGACTGGGACTGAAACTGGCTCTGGGTGCCTGGCTTCCTGGTTGCCAAGTTCAAAGAGTTCCATCACAAAAGAAGTGAGGTGAGGTCACTTCCTTCAGGAACTGAATGAGGTCACTGCCTTGGCAACCAAATTGTCCTAACAGTTGCTTCCAAGGGTCCTATGAGATGGAGGCTGCCCCTGCTTCCTGTGACACTTTCACAAGTTAGAATGGTATATCCTCCATAGGCACCCAGGAACAGCTTTCCACACAGGCCTGGTTTGGTCCATCTTGTCTACATTAAGAAGAGAGAGGCTCATACAGACACAACCCTTCATCCTGACCAGGTTGTTTGCCATGGAAGATGACTTTTGCTCTCTCATGTCCTTCAGAGCTGCCTACTTCTTCTCCAGGGATCATTTCTGCATGGACCTTTGAGTTCTCAGCAGGTGGAAGATCCCCTTCATTCCTCTATTGTAAGACCAACTCTGTCCCTGCTCTTCTGTAAAGTTGGATTGAGGGAACAGTGTATGGTTAGGGGTAAGAACATGTTTGATTTGCGTTAGGAATCATTCTACTGGATGAAGAATGGTATTGGGAACCTGCGATATATATAATAATGTATAGGTGAAGTATATGTATGACAACAGAAATCTAAGTAAGCTTTGAAGCCCAGAAGGGCATTGGGCCCTTGACTGGGATACTTAGCTTTGAATTACATTCTGCACAGATGTCTCAGATAAATTGATATACAATGGCATAAGACCTTGTACCTTGGATGATTGAATGTGGAAGAGAACATCCAGTCAAAAAGGGATAGTAGGTAGGATTAGGAAGATAGTCAGTAGGTTTAGGAAGAAGAGTGAGTATAACATTTGGACCAAAAGTTCTTTAGCAGTAGGGTGTCAGTTAGAGAGTAGATGTAAATGTCAGCACATGTGAAGAGTCAGTCACAATAATGAATATGGGAAATTAGGTAGGAGAGCAGATATCAATAGAGACATTGGGAAATCAGTCAAAGTATAAAGTGAGTGATAGGATTAGATATTTTCAACAGGGTTGAGGTTGAATATGTACTCTTAGGACGAAGCAACTGTGTAGTCACCAATAGGATTGACATTTGAGAGCATTAGGCCCCTGGACAAGGATGTGTTTAGTAATCCATGCTCACTTTCCATTTAGACTTTGGTACAATCATAAGTGTGAACTTTGCATTATGTGTCCAGAATATCACTGTGATCAAATGTATATGTAGATCAGGTGACATGAGTATTTCTTCCACCATTTCTGGGAGCAATATCTTGAAGACGTGTTGATTAGTATTTGGGGGCACCAATAGGTGTACCTTGTGTCTATGAATATAGAGATAATGCATGAATAGACCATACTGTGAATAAATAGTATAACTGGTTCCAATTTACATAATGGATTGAACTGATACCTGAAAATATATAGGAAATCTAATATTGATACAGAATCATTCATTCCAACCAGTTATATATCTAATGGTAATATTAGGGTTCTGGTTTACCATGAAGGCTGTGTGAGATTTGCTTGAAAAGTGATTATGGAAATCGAAAATAATGTGTTTGGAAAGAAGTCTCATGAAAAGGCCAGTCCAGAAATATACAGGAGTACATGTGTTCTGAAGCAGGAAGTGATTGAAAGTGAACCAAATGCCTGTAAATTTGTGAACTTGTGGATGAAATATATATCCTATGATGTGCATCAACTGAAGAAATAGTGATGTACCAGTGTCGAAAAAAAAGAAACGTCAAAATACACATCATGTATCATAGGAATCTACTTGCATTGATGCTAAACTCGGTCAGTTACTGTAGAAATATTAGGATTTCTAAGGACCATTCACTAGGAAACAAATGTGTATTTCAGGTGGATGAATATTTCTGAGAATAATCTTTGGAAAAGATGATTATAAATCCACATACATGAACATGAATGAATTTAGGGAGTGTATAATAAGACACATATACTTCATACTTTGAAAAATCTGGAGAGAGAGACTGTGTGTGTGTGTGTTTGTATATATATATATATATATATATATATATATATATACATATATATATATATATACATACATTCAAACAATACAAACACACAGAGACTTTAAAAAGTCGAAATATATATGCCAATCAAAATTCATCATGAAATATGTATCATCCACTGATCCAAAAATATTTAATTTACTGAACATGGATTTATGTATCATGTTGTTCAAGTAGAAAGCTCACCCATAGGTTGAATTTTCAGTTCCAACAGCATTTACGAGGAGGGATCTCTTCTCACAATTTGTATCTGCCATGTCAGCCTCCTCACAAGAATGTACGTGGGATACCAGGTAGGATTCTATATGTGCATGTAAAAATACATGTGCTGAATAGGCTACAGAGAAAGGGAGACAGGAATTCACATACTTGTTAACTTTACAAACACATGGAGAACTACTTCTCTTAAATTGGACTAGATTTATAACACCTAGCCTTTATAATGCCAAAGGAAACTCCAATTATACACCATGCCTCCTCTGAACTGCATGTATTGCTATTCTGTTTGTGTGATTTTCCTCCATCATATCAGGATTGGTAATCAGAGTCTAAGAGGGTATGGGTTAGTGTCAGGGATTCAGTATTTTGAATGGAAAATAGGAAAATGAATCCAATGTGTATGCAATTCTGTGCTACACAAAAATCTTCCCACTCTCATCAAGAACAATGCCTTGACATTACCTTTGCCCCAAGTAAGACACGATTCGAAGAGAAGAGTTAGAAAATCTGTGAATACATATATACAATGGAAAATGCTCAGGAGTTCACAACCTTGGAGGTGGTAGAGGAGTTTCCATAAGTAAGGGACAGGATAAACACTCCCCAAACATGGAGCTCTGCTGGCCTAAAGACTTCTTGGGAAACTGCCTCTGAGGTTGGACCCTTGAAATATATGTTGTCGTCAGGAGCTTTATCTTCCTTTGTAGTGAGACCATCAAAGCTTGGTCTGCATCTATGTGGCCTGGAGGACATGGTTTCTGATTTTCCAATGAACATGAGGCAGCAGTGCTGAATTCTCTCTTTGTCGGTCAACTGTGGCCACTGGGGTCTAAGTGTTTCCCCGTGTGGACTGTGAGGCCATTTGGTCATCCTCCACTTTTCCTGGTGTTTCTTGCTGCTTCACTGGGAGTTTCCTATTTGCTTCATGAAATACAAGGAGTTCAACTGGGACACAGTGCTGGAGGGAGTTCTGTCACGTGTGCTGACTCAGGGTCCTAGGAGAATGCACCAACCAGGCTTCTATCCCACAGAGCTTGCCCCCTTGACCATAGCAACCTGATTCTGAACATTGCCCGGAAACCTCTCCATAGAACAAGATGCCTTTACATATAAGGGTCTGCTGGCTGCACCGTGTCAGTCACAAGCCATGTGGAAGCCAATGGCAGATCCACATGGCCCCACCACAGATGTTTTATCACACACCTGCACACCACTGCTCTAGGCCCACTAATCAGCAGGCTCCAACTTACTGGCATCTCTGTTCTACACCATTTTCATGAAACCCAGTCAATCAAGGCACTGTCTGGTACACTCATGATCAGCAACAGGACATCCAAAGGTTCTCCAGTGCCACGTGGTCATGGGAATTTCAAAAATTTCATGGTATTTATCAAGCCATTTCTCAAGGATGAACTTGGAGGCACTGTGGGTTTCTATTCATTCAGGAACCACTAAATGGTGAGGAAGCTCATTTCAATGAAAGCTCTGGAGAAACACTCAGAGGCAAGGCTTCCCAAGAGTGGCCAAAAGGTCACATCAAGCCAGGCCCATTGAGGTCTACAATGTGAGGTCCCTGTGTGTTTTGACTCTCAATTATGGCTGCCAGGTCTTTAAGAATAAAATCATGTGATATCCTGGCTGAGATTCCCAGTGCTCTGTGGAAAGCCACCCTGGGCCTAGATCTCAGTTTCCAAGGGCAACTCTCATGCGTGGCCTCCTAAAATCCCAACACAATTCATGGCAATACTTCTCTGAGTTCAGTACCAGAACACAGTCTCTAAGGGGAATCACGCCAGAGTTCAAGCCCAGGTGGACAAAGTCATCCCTTCCAACCGCCACAGAAATGACCACAATTCCAACCAAAACACTGCCACATGGCCCTCATCTTCTTCCATATAGACACTCATCATAACCTCTGGCTGGAGGTTTCCATGAGGGGGCAGCCCAAGACAGTGTCTAGAATAAGCTCCCTTGCCCCTCATTTGCCTAATGTCAGGGTGGCCTGTGAACCAGGAGTGATCAAATGTGCCTGCCATTAATACTGCTCTGCTTCTCCAAATTGAGGACTACTGACTTTCAGGTATAGATTCTTTCTGTGAATTGGAGACATGAGAAAACCCAAGAACCTCTGGGATAGCCTCTGCAGGGCTTTGAAGAACTCATTTGACCCAAAGGATCCCTATTCTCACTTGATGGAGGTCAGGAACTTTCCAGAGGAAAGTGAGAGGCTTCATCCACAATGACTGCTCTTTTTGCCATTTTGGCTTTGGATGCACACATGGGATCTTTCTTTAATCCATCAGGTGCTGAGAATCTAAGCCACAGCCTCACACAGGGCCAAGAGGGTGATTCACACACATCCCTTTGCAAAGGAATTAAGCAAAAAGCCACAGGTGATGCCCCTTCATTTCCATTTGAAAACTGTTTACTTCAGGCTTCACAAAGGGGTAGCCTGAGGCAAAGACCTTCCTGACATTCAGGGCAACAGAACAATAGGTAAGCAAAAGGCCCAAAGCAGGGTTTCTCCACTGACACTTTACTGGTCACACTGATATCTGAGTTTTCTGAGATGCTTGCCATTCCCTTCAGTTATCCAGTACACGGCCATGTCACAGAGCTGGGAGGTGGTACATATCTTGGACACAAAACCATGAGCCAATTCTGGAGAGTGGAGAGAATTCAGGAATAAAACAGGAACTTAGCAAGATACTAGGTGTTGCCCATAGTTAAGGCAAGCCCCAGTCCATTCATAAATTGGAAAGGATGAATGCTGGAAAGTTTTCTACTAGACAGGACGCATCCATTGATTCATTCTCTTTTCCAATGTCTACAACCAGGGATACAGTGGGATACACAGACATAGAAACACTCGCCTTGTCAAATGACTTACTAGAAACAGTCCACTCCAAACCAAACAAACTGCCTTTCCTACCTATTCTCAGAACATGAGACAAAACCATAAACTCACACCCACACCCACTAAGGCACCTCCTTCCCCCAAGTAGGTCTGTGACTATCTGGAGTGTCTTCTGACTGGTGGGCCATACAATGTTCCCCCAAAATGGCCCGTCCTCTCTCAGATCTGGCCTCCTTGGCCTACTCAATGAACTTGTCAGGAGCCACCAGTGAGCCACTCACTACCTGCTTTCTCAGAAAAGTCCCCTCTTCAGAGCTTTCCTGGCATTTGGTCATCCTCACATCAGTAGGTACCAAGAAAGACTGACTCTCTCCTTGGTAAATGCAAACAAGTCAGCCCACTGGGACTGGGACTGAAACTGGCTCTGGGTGCCTGGCTTCCTGGTTGCCAAGTTCAAAGAGTTCCATCACAAAAGAAGTGAGGTGAGGTCACTTCCTTCAGGAACTGAATGAGGTCACTGCCTTGGCAACCAAATTGTCCTAACAGTTGCTTCCAAGGGTCCTATGAGATGGAGGCTGCCCCTGCTTCCTGTGACACTTTCACAAGTTAGAATGGTATATCCTCCATAGGCACCCAGGAACAGCTTTCCACACAGGCCTGGTTTGGTCCATCTTGTCTACATTAAGAAGAGAGAGGCTCATACAGACACAACCCTTCATCCTGACCAGGTTGTTTGCCATGGAAGATGACTTTTGCTCTCTCATGTCCTTCAGAGCTGCCTACTTCTTCTCCAGGGATCATTTCTGCATGGACCTTTGAGTTCTCAGCAGGTGGAAGATCCCCTTCATTCCTCTATTGTAAGACCAACTCTGTCCCTGCTCTTCTGTAAAGTTGGATTGAGGGAACAGTGTATGGTTAGGGGTAAGAACATGTTTGATTTGGGTTAGGAATCATTCTACTGGATGAAGAATGGTATTGGGAACCTGCGATATATATAATAATGTATAGGTGAAGTATATGTATGACAACAGAAATCTAAGTAAGCTTTGAAGCCCAGAAGGGCATTGGGCCCTTGACTGGGATACTTAGCTTTGAATTACATTCTGCACAGATGTCTCAGATAAATTGATATACAATGGCATAAGACCTTGTACCTTGGATGATTGAATGTGGAAGAGAACATCCAGTCAAAAAGGGATAGTAGGTAGGATTAGGAAGATAGTCAGTAGGTTTAGGAAGAAGAGTGAGTATAACATTTGGACCAAAAGTTCTTTAGCAGTAGGGTGTCAGTTAGAGAGTAGATGTAAATGTCAGCACATGTGAAGAGTCAGTCACAATAATGAATATGGGAAATTAGGTAGGAGAGCAGATATCAATAGAGACATTGGGAAATCAGTCAAAGTATAAAGTGAGTGATAGGATTAGATATTTTCAACAGGGTTGAGGTTGAATATGTACTCTTAGGACGAAGCAACTGTGTAGTCACCAATAGGATTGACATTTGAGAGCATTAGGCCCCTGGACAAGGATGTGTTTAGTAATCCATGCTCACTTTCCATTTAGACTTTGGTACAATCATAAGTGTGAACTTTGCATTATGTGTCCAGAATATCACTGTGATCAAATGTATATGTAGATCAGGTGACATGAGTATTTCTTCCACCATTTCTGGGAGCAATATCTTGAAGACGTGTTGATTAGTATTTGGGGGCACCAATAGGTGTACCTTGTGTCTATGAATATAGAGATAATGCATGAATAGACCATACTGTGAATAAATAGTATAACTGGTTCCAATTTACATAATGGATAGAACTGATACCTGAAAATATATAGGAAATCTAATATTGATACACAATCATTCATTCCAACCAGTTATATATCTAATGGTAATATTAGGGTTCTGGTTTACCATGAAGGCTGTGTGAGATTTGCTTGAAAAGTGATTATGGAAATCGAAAATAATGTGTTTGGAAAGAAGTCTCATGAAAAGGCCAGTCCAGAAATATACAGGAGTACATGTGTTCTGAAGCAGGAAGTGATTGAAAGTGAACCAAATGCCTGTAAATTTGTGAACTTGTGGATGAAATATATATCCTATGATGTGCATCAACTGAAGAAATAGTGATGTACCAGTGTCGAAAAAAAAGAAACGTCAAAATACACATCATGTATCATAGGAATCTACTTGCATTGATGCTAAACTCGGTCAGTTACTGTAGAAATATTAGGATTTCTAAGGACCATTCACTAGGAAACAAATGTGTATTTCAGGTGGATGAATATTTCTGAGAATAATCTTTGGAAAAGATGATTATAAATCCACATACATGAACATGAATGAATTTAGGGAGTGTATAATAAGACACATATATTTCATACTTTGAAAAATCTGGAGAGAGAGACTGTGTGTGTGTGTGTGTGTGTGTGTGTGTTTGTGTATATATATATATATATATATATATATATATATATATATATATATACATTCAAACAATACAAACACACAGAGACTTTAAAAAGTCGAAATATATATGCCAATCAAAATTCATCATGAAATATGTATCATCCACAGATTCAAAAATATTTAATTTACTGAACATGGATTTATGTATCATGTTGTTCAAGTAGAAAGCTCACCCATAGGTTGAATTTTCAGTTCCAACAGCATTTACGAGGAGTGATCTCTTCTCACAATTTGTATCTGCCATGTCAGCCTCCTCACAAGAATGTACGTGGGATACCAGGTAGGATTCTATATGTGCATGTAAAAATACATGTGCTGAATAGGCTACAGAGAAAGGGAGACAGGAATTCACATACTTGTTAACTTTACAAACACATGGAGAACTACTTCTCTTAAATTGGACTAGATTTATAACACCTAGCCTTTATAATGCCAAAGGAAACTCCAATTATACACCATGCCTCCTCTGAACTGCATGTATTGCTATTCTGTTTGTGTGATTTTCCTCCATCATATCAGGATTGGTAATCAGAGTCTAGGAGGGTATGGGTTAGTGTCAGGGATTCAGTATTTTGAATGGAAAATAGGAAAATGAATCCAATGTGTATGCAATTCTGTGCTACACAAAAATCTTCCCACTCTCATCAAGAACAATGCCTTGACATTACCTTTGCCCCAAGTAAGACACGATTCGAAGAGAAGAGTTAGAAAATCTGTGAATACATATATACAATGGAAAATGCTCAGGAGTTCACAACCTTGGAGGTGGTAGAGGAGTTTCCATAAGTAAGGGACAGGATAAACACTCCCCAAACATGGAGCTCTGCTGGCCTAAAGACTTCTTGGGAAACTGCCTCTGAGGTTGGACCCTTGAAATATATGTTGTCGTCAGGAGCTTTATCTTCCTTTGTAGTGAGACCATCAAAGCTTGGTCTGCATCTATGTGGCCTGGAGGACATGGTTTCTGATTTTCCAATGAACATGAGGCAGCAGTGCTGAATTCTCTCTTTGTAGGTGAACTGTGGCCACTGGGGTCTAAGTGTTTCCCCGTGTGGACTGTGAGGCCATTTGGTCATCCTCCACTTTTCCTGGTGTTTCTTGCTGCTTCACTGGGAGTTTCCTATTTGCTTCATGAAATACAAGGAGTTCAACTGGGACACAGTGCTGGAGGGAGTTCTGTCACGTGTGCTGACTCAGGGTCCTAGGAGAATGCACCAACCAGGCTTCTATCCCACAGAGCTTGCCCCCTTGACCATAGCAACCTGATTCTGAACATTGCCCGGAAACCTCTCCATAGAACAAGATGCCTTTACATATATGGGTCTGCTGGCTGCACCGTGTCAGTCACAAGCCATGTGGAAGCCAATGGCAGATCCACATGGCCCCACCACAGATGTTTTATCACACACCTGCACACCACTGCTCTAGGCCCACTAATCAGCAGGCTCCAACTTACTGGCATCTCTGTTCTACACCATTTTCATGAAACCCAGTCAATCAAGGCACTGTCTGGTACACTCATGATCAGCAACAGGACACCCAAAGGTTCTCCAGTGCCACGTGGTCATGGGAATTTCAAAAATTTCATGGTATTTATCAAGCCATTTCTCAAGGATGAACTTGGAGGCACTGTGGGTTTCTATTCATTCAGGAACCACTAAATGGTGAGGAAGCTCATTTCAATGAAAGCTCTGGAGAAACACTCAGAGGCAAGGCTTCCCAAGAGTGGCCAAAAGGTCACATCAAGCCAGGCCCATTGAGGTCTACAATGTGAGGTCCCTGTGTGTTTTGACTCTCAATTATGGCTGCCAGGTCTTTAAGAATAAAATCATGTGATATCCTGGCTGAGATTCCCAGTGCTCTGTGGAAAGCCACCCTGGGCCTAGATCTCAGTTTCCAAGGGCAACTCTCATGCGTGGCCTCCTAAAATCCCAACACAATTCATGGCAATACTTCTCTGAGTTCAGTACCAGAACTCAGTCTCTAAGGGGAATCACGCCAGAGTTCAAGCCCAGGTGGACAAAGTCATCCCTTCCAACCGCCACAGAAATGACCACAATTCCAACCAAAACACTGCCACATGGCCCTCATCTTCTTCCATATAGACACTCATCATAACCTCTGGCTGGAGGTTTCCATGAGGGGGCAGCCCAAGACAGTGTCTAGAGTAAGCTCCCTTGCCCCTCATTTACCTAATGTCAGGGTGGCTTGTGAACCAGGAGTGATCAAATACGCCTGCCATTAATACTGCTCTGCTTCTCCAAATTGAGGACTACTGACTTTCGGGTATAGATTCTTTCTGTGAATTGGAGACATGAGAAAACCCAAGAACCTATGGGATAGCCTCTGCAGGGCTTTGAAGAACTCATTTGACCCAAAGGATCCCTATTCTCACTTGATGGAGGTCAGGAACTTTCCAGAGGAAAGTGAGAGGCTTCATCCACAATGACTGCTCTTTTTGCCATTTTGGCTTTGGATGCACACATGGGATCTTTCTTTAATCCATCAGGTGCTGAGAATCTAAGCCACAGCCTCACACAGGGCCAAGAGGCTGATTCACACACATCCCTTTACAAAGGAATTAAGCAAAAAGCCACAGGTGATGCCCCTTCATTTCCATTTGAAAACTGTTGACTTCAGGCTTCACAAAGGGGTAGCCTGAGGCAAAGACCTTCCTGAGAGTCAGGGCAACAGAACAATAGGTAAGCAAAAGGCCCAAAGCAGGGTTTCTCCACTGACACTTTACTGGTCACACTGATATCTGAGTTTTCTGAGATGCTTGCCATTCCCTTCAGTTATCCAGTACATGGCCATGTCACAGAGCTGGGAGGTGGTACATATCTTGGACACAAAACCATGAGCCAATTCTGGAGAGTGGCCAGAATTCAGGAAGAAAACAGGAACTTAGCAAGATAGTAGGTGTTGCCCATAGATAAGGCAAGCCCCAGTCCATTCATAAATTGGAAAGGATGAATGCTGGAAAGTTTTCTACTAGACAGGACGCATCCATTGATTCATTCTCTTTTCCAATGTCTACAACCAGGGATACAGTGGGATACACAGACATAGAAACACTCGCCTTGTCAAATGACTTACTAGAAACAGTCCACTCCAAACCAAACAAACTGCCTTTCCTACCTATTCTCAGAACATGAGACAAAACCATAAACTCACACCCACACCCACTAAGGCACCTCCTTCCCCCAAGTAGGTCTGTGACTATCTGGAGTGTCTTCTGACTGGTGGGCCATACAATGTTCCCCCAAAATGGCCCGTCCTCTCTCAGATCTGGCCTCCTTGGCCTACTCAATGAACTTGTCAGGAGCCACCAGTGAGCCACTCACTACCTGCTTTCTCAGAAAAGTCCCCTCTTCAGAGCTTTCCCGGCATTTGGTCATCCTCACATCAGTAGGTACCAAGAAAGACTGACTCTCTCCTTGGTAAATGCAAACAAGTCAGCCCACTGGGACTGGGACTGAAACTGGCTCTGGGTGCCTGGCTTCCTGGTTGCCAAGTTCAAAGAGTTCCATCACAAAAGAAGTGAGGTGAGGTCACTTCCTTCAGGAACTGAATGAGGTCACTGCCTTGGCAACCAAATTGTCCTAACAGTTGCTTCCAAGGGTCCTATGAGATGGAGGCTGCCCCTTCTTCCTGTGACACTTTCACAAGTTAGAATGGTATATCCTCCATAGGCACCCAGGAACAGCTTTCCACACAGGCCTGGTTTGGTCCATCATGTCTACATTAAGAAGAGAGAGGCTCATACAGACACAACCCTTCATCCTGACCAGGTTGTTTGCCATGGAAGATGACTTTTGCTCTCTCATGTCCTTCAGAGCTGCCTACTTCTTCTCCAGGGATCATTTCTGCATGGACCTTTGAGTTCTCAGCAGGTGGAAGATCCCCTACATTCCTCTATTGTAAGACCAACTCTGTCCCTGCTCTTCTGTAAAGTTGGATTGAGGGAACAGTGTATGGTTAGGGGTAAGAACATGTTTGATTTGGGTTAGGAATCATTCTACTGGATGAAGAATGGTATTGGGAACCTGCGATATATATAATAATGTATAGGTGAAGTATATGTATGACAACAGAAATCTAAGTAAGCTTTGAAGCCCAGAAGGGCATTGGGCCCTTGACTGGGATACTTAGCTTTGAATTACATTCTGCACAGATGTCTCAGATAAATTGATATACAATGGCATAAGACCTTGTACCTTGGATGATTGAATGTGGAAGAGAACATCCAGTCAAAAAGGGATAGTAGGTAGGATTAGGAAGATAGTCAGTAGGTTTAGGAAGAAGAGTGAGTATACCATTTGGACCAAAAGTTCTTTAGCAGTAGGGTGTCAGTTAGAGAGTAGATGTAAATGTCAGCACATGTGAAGAGTCAGTCACAATAATGAATATGGGAAATTAGGTAGGAGAGCAGATATCAATAGATACATTGGGAAATCAGTCAAAGTATAAAGTGAGTGATAGGATTAGATATTTTCAACAGGGTTGAGGTTGAATATGTACTCTTAGGACGAAGCAACTGTGTAGTCACCAATAAGATTGACATTTGAGAGCATTAGGCCCCTGGACAAGGATGTGTTTAGTAATCCATGCTCACTTTCCATTTAGAGTTTGGTACAATCATAAGTGTGAACTTTGCATTATGTGTCCAGAATATCACTGTGATCAAATGTATATGTAGATCAGGTGACATGAGTATTTCTTCCACCATTTCTGGGAGCAATATCTTGAAGACGTGTTGATTAGTATTTGGGGGCACCAATAGGTGTACCTTGTGTCTATGAATATAGAGATAATGCATGAATAGACCATACTGTGAATAAATAGTATAACTGGTTCCAATTTACATAATGGATTGAACTGATACCTGAAAATATATAGGAAATCTAATATTGATACACAATCATTCATTCCAACCAGTTATATATCTAATGGTAATATTAGGGTTCTGGTTTACCATGAAGGCTGTGTGAGATTTGCTTGAAAAGTGATTATGGAAATCGAAAATAATGTGTTTGGAAAGAAGTCTCATGAAAAGGCCAGTCCAGAAATATACAGGAGTACATGTGTTCTGAAGCAGGAAGTGATTGAAAGTGAACCAAATGCCTGTAAATTTGTGAACTTGTGGATGAAATATATATCCTATGATGTGCATCAACTGAAGAAATAGTGATGTACCAGTGTCGAAAAAAAAGAAACGTCAAAATACACATCATGTATCATAGGAATCTACTTGCATTGATGCTAAACTCGGTCAGTTACTGTAGAAATATTAGGATTTCTAAGGACCATTCACTAGGAAACAAATGTGTATTTCAGGTGGATGAATATTTCTGAGAATAATCTTTGGAAAAGATGATTATAAATCCACATACATGAACATGAATGAATTTAGGGAGTGTATAATAAGACACATATATTTCATACTTTGAAAAATCTGGAGAGAGAGACTGTGTGTGTGTGTGTGTGTGTGTGTGTGTGTGTTTGTGTATATATATATATATATATATATATATATATATATATATACATACATTCAAACAATACAAACACACAGAGACTTTAAAAAGTCGAAATATATATGCCAATCAAAATTCATCATGAAATATGTATCATCCACAGATCCAAAAATATTTAATTTACTGAACATGGATTTATGTATCATGTTGTTCAAGTAGAAAGCTCACCCATAGGTTGAATTTTCAGTTCCAACAGCATTTACGAGGAGTGATCTATTGTCACAATTTGTATCTGCCATGTCAGCCTCCTCACAAGAATGTACGTGGGATACCAGGTAGGATTCTATATGTGCATGTAAAAATACATGTGCTGAATAGGCTACAGAGAAAGGGAGACAGGAATTCACATACTTGTTAACTTTACAAACACATGGAGAACTACTTCTCTTAAATTGGACTAGATTTATAACACCTAGCCTTTATAATGCCAAAGGAAAGTCCAATTATACACCATGCCTCCTCTGAACTGCATGTATTGCTATTCTGTTTGTGTTATTTTCCTCCATCATATCAGGATTGGTAATCAGAGTCTAGGAGGGTATGGGTTAGTGTCAGGGATTCAGTATTTTGAATGGAAAATAGGAAAATGAATCCAATGTGTATGCAATTCTGTGCTACACAAAAATCTTCCCACTCTCATCAAGAACAATGCCTTGACATTACCTTTGCCCCAAGTAAGACAGGATTTGAAGCGAAGAGTTAGAAAATCTGTGAATACATATATACAATGGAAAATGCTCAGGAGTTCACAACCTTGGAGGTGGTAGAGGAGTTTCCATAAGTAAGGGACAGGATAAACACTCCCCAAACATGGAGCTCTGCTGGCCTAAAGACTTCTTGGGAAACTGCCTCTGAGGTTGGACCCTTGAAATATATGTTGTTGTCAGGAGCTTTATCTTCCTTTGTAGTGAGACCATCAAAGCTTGGTCTGCATCTATGTGGCCTGGAGGACATGGTTTCTGATTTTCCAATGAACATGAGGCAGCAGTGCTGAATTCTCTCTTTGTAGGTCAACTGTGGCCACTGGGGTCTAAGTGTTTCCCCGTGTGGACTGTGAGGCCATTTGGTCATCCTCCACTTTTCCTGGTGTTTCTTGCTGCTTCACTGGGAGTTTCCTATTTGCTTCATGAAATACAAGGAGTTCAACTGGGACACAGTGCTGGAGGGAGTTCTGTCACGTGTGCTGACTCAGGGTCCTAGGAGAATGCACCAACCAGGCTTCTATCCCACAGAGCTTGCCCCCTTGACCAGAGCAACCTGATTCTGAACATTGCCCGGAAACCTCTCCATAGAACAAGATGCCTTTACATATAAGGGTCTGCTGGCTGCACCGTGTCAGTCACAAGCCATGTGGAAGCCAATGGCAGATCCACATGGCCCCACCACAGATGTTTTATCACACACCTGCACACCACTGCTCTAGGCCCACTAATCAGCAGGCTCCAACTTACTGGCATCTCTGTTCTACACCATTTTCATGAAACCCAGTCAATCAAGGCACTGTCTGGTACACTCATGATCAGCAACAGGACATCCAAAGGTTCTCCAGTGCCACGTTGTCATGGGAATTTCAAAAATTTCATGGTATTTATCAAGCCATTTCTCAAGGATGAACTTGGAGGCACTGTGGGTTTCTATTCATTCAGGAACCGCTAAATGGTGAGGAAGCTCATTTCAATGAAAGCTCTGGAGAAACACTCAGAGGCAAGGCTTCCCAAGAGTGGCCAAAAGGTCACATCAAGCCAGGCCCATTGAGGTCTACAATGTGAGGTCCCTGTGTGTTTTGACTCTCAATTATGGCTGCCAGGTCTTTAAGAATAAAATCATGTGATATCCTGGCTGAGATTCCCAGTGCTCTGTGGAAAGCCACCCTGGGCCTAGATCTCAGTTTCCAAGGGCAACTCTCATGCGTGGCCTCCTAAAATCCCAACACAATTCATGGCAATACTTCTCTGAGTTCAGTACCAGAACTCAGTCTCTAAGGGGAATCACGCCAGAGTTCAAGCCCAGGTGGACAAAGTCATCCCTTCCAACCGCCACAGAAATGACCACAATTCCAAACAAAACACTGCCACATGGCCCTCATCTTCTTCCATATAGACACTCATCATAACCTCTGGCTGGAGGTTTCCATGAGGGGGCAGCCCAAGACAGTGTCTAGAATAAGCTCCCTTGCCCCTCATTTGCCTAATGTCAGGGTGGCCTGTGAACCAGGAGTGATCAAATACGCCTGCCATTAATACTGCTCTGCTTCTCCAATTTGAGGACTACTGACATTCGGGTATAGATTCTTTCTGTGAATTGGAGACATGAGAAAACCCAAGAACCTATGGGATAGCCTCTGCAGGGCTTTGAAGAACTCATTTGACCCAAAGGATCCCTATTCTCACTTGATGGAGGTCAGGAACTTTCCAGAGGAAAGTGAGAGGCTTCATCCACAATGACTGCTCTTTTTGCCATTTTGGCTTTGGATGCACACATGGGATCTTTCTTTCATCCATCTGGTGCTGAGAATCTAAGCCACAGCCTCACACAGGGCCAAGAGGCTGATTCACACACATCCCTTTGCAAAGGAATTAAGCAAAAAGCCACAGGTGATGCCCCTTCATTTCCATTTGAAAACTGTTGACTTCAGGCTTCACAAAGGGGTAGCCTGACGCAAAGACCTTCCTGAGAGTCAGGGCAACAGAACAATAGGTAAGCAAAAGGCCCAAAGCAGGGTTTCTCCACTGACACTTTACTGGTCACACTGATATCTGAGTTTTCTGAGATGCTTGCCATTCCCTTCAGTTATCCAGTACACGGCCATGTCACAGAGCTGGGAGGTGGTACATATCTTGGACACAAAACCATGAGCCAATTCTGGAGAGTGGCCAGAATTCAGGAAGAAAACAGGAACTTAGCAAGATAGTAGGTGTTGCCCATAGATAAGGCAAGCCCCAGTCCATTCATAAATTGGAAAGGATGAATGCTGGAAAGTTTTCTACTAGACAGGACGCATCCATTGATTCATTCTCTTTTCCAATGTCTACAACCAGGGATACAGTGGGATACACAGACATAGAAACACTCGCCTTGTCAAATGACTTACTAGAAACAGTCCACTCCAAACCAAACAAACTGCCTTTCCTACCTATTCTCAGAACATGAGACAAAACCATAAACTCACACCCACACCCACTAAGGCACCTCCTTCCCCCAAGTAGGTCTGTGACTATCTGGAGTGTCTTCTGACTGGTGGGCCATACAATGTTCCCCCAAAATGGCCCGTCCTCTCTCAGATCTGGCCTCCTTGGCCTACTCAATGAACTTGTCAGGAGCCACCAGTGAGCCACTCACTACCTGCTTTCTCAGAAAAGTCCCCTCTTCAGAGCTTTCCTGGCATTTGGTCATCCTCACATCAGTAGGTACCAAGAAAGACTGACTCTCTCCTTGGTAAATGCAAACAAGTCAGCCCACTGGGACTGGGACTGAAACTGGCTCTGGGTGCCTGGCTTCCTGGTTGCCAAGTTCAAAGAGTTCCATCACAAAAGAAGTGAGGTGAGGTCACTTCCTTCAGGAACTGAATGAGGTCACTGCCTTGGCAACCAAATTGTCCTAACAGTTGCTTCCAAGGGTCCTATGAGATGGAGGCTGCCCCTTCTTCCTGTGACACTTTCACAAGTTAGAATGGTATATCCTCCATAGGCACCCAGGAACAGCTTTCCACACAGGCCTGGTTTGGTCCATCTTGTCTACATTAAGAAGAGAGAGGCTCATACAGACACAACCCTTCATCCTGACCAGGTATTTTGCCATGGAAGATGACTTTTGCTCTCTCATGTCCTTCAGAGCTGCCTACTTCTTCTCCAGGGATCATTTCTGCATGGACCTTTGAGTTCTCAGCAGGTGGAAGATCCCCTACATTCCTCTATTGTAAGACCAACTCTGTCCCTGCTCTTCTGTAAAGTTGGATTGAGGGAACAGTGTATGGTTAGGGGTAAGAACATGTTTGATTTGGGTTAGGAATCATTCTACTGGATGAAGAATGGTATTGGGAACCTGCGATATATATAATAATGTATAGGTGAAGTATATGTATGACAACAGAAATCTAAGTAAGCTTTGAAGCCCAGAAGGGCATTGGGCCCTTGACTGGGATACTTAGCTTTGAATTACATTCTGCACAGATGTCTCAGATAAATTGATATACAATGGCATAAGACCTTGTACCTTGGATGATTGAATGTGGAAGAGAACATCCAGTCAAAAAGGGATAGTAGGTAGGAGTAGGAAGATAGTCAGTAGGTTTAGGAAGAAGAGTGAGTATAACATTTGGACCAAAAGTTCTTTAGCAGTAGGGTGTCAGTTAGAGAGTAGATGTAAATGTCAGCACATGTGAAGAGTCAGTCACAATAATGAATATGGGAAATTAATTAGGAGAGCAGATATCAATAGAGACATTGGGAAATCAGTCAAAGTATAAAGTGAGTGATAGGATTAGATATTTTCAACAGGGTTGAGGTTGAATATGTACTCTTAGGACGAAGCAACTGTGTAGTCACCAATAGGATTGACATTTGAGAGCATTAGGCCCCTGGACAAGGATGTGTTTAGTAATCCATGCTCACTTTCCATTTAGACTTTGGTACAATCATAAGTGTGAACTTTGCATTATGTGTCCAGAATATCACTGTGATCAAATGTATATGTAGATCAGGTGACATGAGTATTTCTTCCACCATTTCTGGGAGCAATATCTTGAAGACGTGTTGATTAGTATTTGGGGGCACCAAAAGGTGTACCTTGTGTCTATGAATATAGAGATAATGCATGAATAGACCATACTGTGAATAAATAGTATAACTGGTTCCAATTTACATAATGGATTGAACTGATACCTGAAAATATATAGGAAATCTAATATTGATACACAATCATTCATTTCAACCAGTTATATATCTAATGGTAATATTAGGGTTCTGGTTTACCATGAAGGCTGTGTGAGATTTGCTTGAAAAGTGATTATGGAAATCGAAAATAATGTGTTTGGAAAGAAGTCTCATGAAAAGGCCAGTCCAGAAATATACAGGAGTACATGTGTTCTGAAGCAGGAAGTGATTGAAAGTGAACCAAATGCCTGTAAATTTGTGAACTTGTGGATGAAATATATATCCTATGATGTGCATCAACTGAAGAAATAGTGATGTACCAGTGTCGAAAAAAAAGAAACGTCAAAATACACATCATGTATCATAGGAATCTACTTGCATTGATGCTAAACTCGGTCAGTTACTGTAGAAATATTAGGATTTCTAAGGACCATTCACTAGGAAACAAATGTGTATTTCAGGTGGATGAATATTTCTGAGAATAATCTTTGGAAAAGATGATTATAAATCCACATACATGAACATGAATGAATTTAGGGAGTGTATAATAAGACACATATATTTCATACTTTGAAAAATCTGGAGAGAGAGACTGTGTGTGTGTGTGTGTGTGTGTGTGTGTGTGTGTGTGTTTGTGTATATATATATATATATATATATATATATATATACATACATTCAAACAATACAAACACACAGAGACTTTAAAAAGTCGAAATATATATGCCAATCAAAATTCATCATGAAATATGTATCATCCACAGATCCAAAAATATTTAATTTACTGAACATGGATTTATGTATCATGTTGTTCAAGTAGAAAGCTCACCCATAGGTTGAATTTTCAGTTCCAACAGCATTTACGAGGAGTGATCTCTTGTCACAATTTGTATCTGCCATGTCAGCCTCCTCACAAGAATGTACGTGGGATACCAGGTAGGATTCTATATGTGCATGTAAAAATACATGTGCTGAATAGGCTACAGAGAAAGGGAGACAGGAATTCACATACTTGTTAACTTTACAAACACATGGAGAAGTACTTCTCTTAAATTGGACTAGATTTATAACACCTAGCCTTTATAATGCCAAAGGAAAGTCCAATTATACACCATGCCTCCTCTGAACTGCATGTATTGCTATTCTGTTTGTGTTATTTTCCTCCATCATATCAGGATTGGTAATCAGAGTCTAGGAGGGTATGGGTTAGTGTCAGGGATTCAGTATTTTGAATGGAAAATAGGAAAATGAATCCAATGTGTATGCAATTCTGTGCTACACAAAAATCTTCCCACTCTCATCAAGAACAATGCCTTGACATTACCTTTGCCCCAAGTAAGACAGGATTCGAAGCGAAGAGTTAGAAAATCTGTGAATACATATATACAATGGAAAATGCTCAGGAGTTCACAACCTTGGAGGTGGTAGAGGAGTTTCCATAAGTAAGGGACAGGATAAACACTCCCCAAACATGGAGCTCTGCTGGCCTAAAGACTTCTTGGGAAACTGCCTCTGAGGTTGGACCCTTGAAATATATGTTGTTGTCAGGAGCTTTATCTTCCTTTGTAGTGAGACCATCAAAGCTTGGTCTGCATCTATGTGGCCTGGAGGACATGGTTTCTGATTTTCCAATGAACATGAGGCAGCAGTGCTGAATTCTCTCTTTGTCGGTCAACTGTGGCCACTGGGGTCTAAGTGTTTCCCCGTGTGGACTGTGAGGCCATTTGGTCATCCTCCACTTTTCCTGGTGTTTCTTGCTGCTTCACTGGGAGTTTCCTATTTGCTTCATGAAATACAAGGAGTTCAACTGGGACACAGTGCTGGAGGGAGTTCTGTCACGTGTGCTGACTCAGGGTCCTAGGAGAATGCACCAACCAGGCTTCTATCCCACAGAGCTTGCCCCCTTGACCATAGCAACCTGATTCTGAACATTGCCCGGAAACCTCTCCATAGAACAAGATGCCTTTACATATAAGGGTCTGCTGGCTGCACCGTGTCAGTCACAAGCCATGTGGAAGCCAATGGCAGATCCACATGGCCCCACCACAGATGTTTTATCACACACCTGCACACCACTGCTCTAGGCCCACTAATCAGCAGGCTCCAACTTACTGGCATCTCTGTTCTACACCATTTTCATGAAACCCAGTCAATCAAGGCACTGTCTGGTACACTCATGATCAGCAACAGGACATCCAAAGGTTCTCCAGTGCCACGTTGTCATGGGAATTTCAAAAATTTCATGGTATTTATCAAGCCATTTCTCAAGGATGAACTTGGAGGCACTGTGGGTTTCTATTCATTCAGGAACCGCTAAATGGTGAGGAAGCTCATTTCAATGAAAGCTCTGGAGAAACACTCAGAGGAAAGGCTTCCCAAGAGTGGCCAAAAGGTCACATCAAGCCAGGCCCATTGAGGTCTACAATGTGAGGTCCCTGTGTGTTTTGACTCTCAATTATGGCTGCCAGGTCTTTAAGAATAAAATCATGTGATATCCTGGCTGAGATTCCCAGTGCTCTGTGGAAAGCCACCCTGGGCCTAGATCTCAGTTTCCAAGGGCAACTCTCATGCGTGGCCTCCTAAAATCCCAACACAATTCATGGCAATACTTCTCTGAGTTCAGTACCAGAACTCAGTCTCTAAGGGGAATCACGCCAGAGTTCAAGCCCAGGTGGACAAAGTCATCCCTTCCAACCGCCACAGAAATGACCACAATTCCAAACAAAACACTGCCACATGGCCCTCATCTTCTTCCATATAGACACTCATCATAACCTCTGGCTGGAGGTTTCCATGAGGGGGCAGCCCAAGACAGTGTCTAGAATAAGCTCCCTTGCCCCTCATTTGCCTAATGTCAGGGTGGCCTGTGAACCAGGAGTGATCAAATACGCCTGCCATTAATACTGCTCTGCTTCTCCAATTTGAGGACTACTGACATTCGGGTATAGATTCTTTCTGTGAATTGGAGACATGAGAAAACCCAAGAACCTATGGGATAGCCTCTGCAGGGCTTTGAAGAACTCATTTGACCCAAAGGATCCCTATTCTCACTTGATGGAGGTCAGGAACTTTCCAGAGGAAAGTGAGAGGCTTCATCCACAATGACTGCTCTTTTTGCCATTTTGGCTTTGGATGCACACATGGGATCTTTCTTTAATCCATCAGGTGCTGAGAATCTAAGCCACAGCCTCACACAGGGCCAAGAGGCTGATTCACACACATCCCTTTGCAAAGGAATTAAGCAAAAAGCCACAGGTGATGCCCCTTCATTTCCATTTGAAAACTGTTGACTTCAGGCTTCACAAAGGGGTAGCCTGACGCAAAGACCTTCCTGAGAGTCAGGGCAACAGAACAATAGGTAAGCAAAAGGCCCAAAGCAGGGTTTCCCCACTGACACTTTACTGGTCACACTGATATCTGAGTTTTCTGAGATGCTTGCCATTCCCTTCAGTTATCCAGTACACGGCCATGTCACAGAGCTGGGAGGTGGTACATATCTTGGACACACAACCATGAGCCAATTCTGGAGAGTGGCCAGAATTCAGGAAGAAAACAGGAACTTAGCAAGATAGTAGGTGTTGCCCATAGATAAGGCAAGCCCCAGTCCATTCATAAATTGGAAAGGATGAATGCTGGAAAGTTTTCTACTAGACAGGACGCATCCATTGATTCATTCTCTTTTCCAATGTCTACAACCAGGGATACAGTGGGATACACAGACATAGAAACACTCGCCTTGTCAAATGACTTACTAGAAACAGTCCACTCCAAACCAAACAAACTGCCTTTCCTACCTATTCTCAGAACATGAGACAAAACCACAAACTCACACCCACACCCACTAAGGCACCTCCTTCCCCCAAGTAGGTCTGTGACTATCTGGAGTGTCTTCTGACTGGTGGGCCATACAATGTTCCCCCAAAATGGCCCGTCCTCTCTCAGATCTGGCCTCCTTGGCCTACTCAATGAAGTTGTCAGGAGCCACCAGTGAGCCACTCACTACCTGCTTTCTCAGAAAAGTCCCCTCTTCAGAGCTTTCCTGGCATTTGGTCATCCTCACATCAGTAGGTACCAAGAAAGACTGACTCTCTCCTTGGTAAATGCAAACAAGTCAGCCCACTGGGACTGGGACTGAAACTGGCTCTGGGTGCCTGGCTTCCTGGTTGCCAAGTTCAAAGAGTTCCATCACAAAAGAAGTGAGGTGAGGTCACTTCCTTCAGGAACTGAATGAGGTCACTGCCTTGGCAACCAAATTGTCCTAACAGTTGCTTCCAAGGGTCCTATGAGATGGAGGCTGCCCCTTCTTCCTGTGACACTTTCACAAGTTAGAATGGTATATCCTCCATAGGCACCCAGGAACAGCTTTCCACACAGGCCTGGTTTGGTCCATCTTGTCTACATTAAGAAGAGAGAGGCTCATACAGACACAACCCTTCATCCTGACCAGGTATTTTGCCATGGAAGATGACTTGCTCTCTCATGTCCTTCAGAGCTGCCTACTTCTTCTCCAGGGATCATTTCTGCATGGACCTTTGAGTTCTCAGCAGGTGGAAGATCCCCTACATTCCTCTATTGTAAGACCAACTCTGTCCCTGCTCTTCTGTAAAGTTGGATTGAGGGAACAGTGTATGGTTAGGGGTAAGAACATGTTTGATTTGGGTTAGGAATCATTCTACTGGATGAAGAATGGTATTGGGAACCTGCGATATATATAATAATGTATAGGTGAAGTATATGTATGACAACAGAAATTCTAAGTAAGCTTTGAAGCCCAGAAGGGCATTGGGCCCTTGACTGGGATACTTAGCTTTGAATTACATTCTGCACAGATGTCTCAGATAAATTTGATATACAATGGCATAAGACCTTGTACCTTGGATGATTGAATGTGGAAGAGAACATCCAGTCAAAAAGGGATAGTAGGTAGGATTAGGAAGATAGTCAGTAGGTTTAGGAAGAAGAGTGAGTATACCATTTGGACCAAAAGTTCTTTAGCAGTAGGGTGTCAGTTAGAGAGTAGATGTAAATGTCAGCACATGTGAAGAGTCAGTCACAATAATGAATATGGGAAATTAGGTAGGAGAGCAGATATCAATAGAGACATTGGGAAATCAGTCAAAGTATAAAGTGAGTGATAGGATTAGATATTTTCAACAGGGTTGAGGTTGAATATGTACTCTTAGGACGAAGCAACTGTGTAGTCACCAATAGGATTGACATTTGAGAGCATTAGGCCCTGGACAAGGATGTGTTTAGTAATCCATGCTCACTTTCCATTTAGACTTTGGTACAATCATAAGTGTGAACTTTGCATTATGTGTCCAGAATATCACTGTGATCAAATGTATATGTAGATCAGGTGACATGAGTATTTCTTCCACCATTTCTGGGAGCAATATCTTGAAGACGTGTTGATTAGTATTTGGGGGCACCAATAGGTGTACCTTGTGTCTATGAATATAGAGATAATGCATGAATAGACCATACTGTGAATAAATAGTATAACTGGTTCCAATTTACATAATGGATTGAACTGATACCTGAAAATATATAGGAAATCTAATATTGATACACAATCATTCATTCCAACCAGTTATATATCTAATGGTAATATTAGGGTTCTGGTTTACCATGAAGGCTGTGTGGAGATTTGCTTGAAAAGTGATTATGGAAATCGAAAATAATGTGTTTGGAAAGAAGTCTCATGAAAAGGCCAGTCCAGAAATATACAGGAATACATGTGTTCTGAAGCAGGAAGTGATTGAAAGTGAACCAAATGCCTGTAAATTTGTGAACTTGTGGATGAAATATATATCCTATGATGTGCATCAACTGAAGAAAATAGTGATGTACCAGTGTCGAAAAAAAAGAAAACGTCAAAATACACATCATGTATCATAGGAATCTACTTGCATTGATGCTAAACTCGGTCAGTTACTGTAGAAATATTAGGATTTCTAAGGACCATTCACTAGGAAACAAATGTGTATTTCAGGTGGATGAATATTTCTGAGAATAATCTTTGGAAAAGATGATTATAAATCCACATACATGAACATGAATGAATTTAGGGAGTGTATAATAAGACACATATATTTCATACTTTGAAAAATCTGGAGAGAGAGACTGTGTGTGTGTGTGTGTGTGTGTGTGTGTGTGTTTGTGTATATATATATATATATATATATATATATATATATATATATATACATACATTCAAACAATACAAACACACAGAGACTTTAAAAAGTCGAAATATATATGCCAATCAAAATTCATCATGAAATATGTATCATCCACAGATCCAAAAATATTTAATTTACTGAACATGGATTTATGTATCATGTTGTTCAAGCAGAAAGCTCACCCATAGGTTGAATTTTCAGTTCCAACAGCATTTACGAGGAGTGATCTCTTCTCACAATTTGTATCTGCCATGTCAGCCTCCTCACAAGAATGTACGTGGGATACCAGGTAGGATTCTATATGTGCATGTAAAAATACATGTGCTGAATAGGCTACAGAGAAAGGGAGACAGGAATTCACATACTTGTTAACTTTACAAACACATGGAGAACTACTTCTCTTAAATTGGACTAGATTTATGACACCTAGCCTTTATAATGCCAAAGGAAAGTCCAATTATACACCATGCCTCCTCTGAACTGCATGTATTGCTATTCTGTTTGTGTTATTTTCCTCCATCATATCAGGATTGGTAATCAGAGTCTAGGAGGGTATGGGTTAGTGTCAGGGATTCAGTATTTTGAATGGAAAATAGGAAAATGAATCCAATGTGTATGCAATTCTGTGCTACACAAAAATCTTCCCACTCTCATCAAGAACAATGCCTTGACATTACTTTGCCCCAAGTAAGACAGGATTCGAAGCGAAGAGTTAGAAAATCTGTGAATACATATATACAATGGAAAATGCTCAGGAGTTCACAACCTTGGAGGTGGTAGAGGAGTTTCCATAAGTAAGGGACAGGATAAACACTCCCCAAACATGGAGCTCTGCTGGCCTAAAGACTTCTTGGGAAACTGCCTCTGAGGTTGGACCCTTGAAATATATGTTGTTGTCAGGAGCTTTATCTTCCTTTGTAGTGAGACCATCAAAGCTTGGTCTGCGTCTATGTGGCCTGGAGGACATGGTTTCTGATTTTCCAATGAACATGAGGCAGCAGTGCTGAATTCTCTCTTTGTAGGTCAACTGTGGCCACTGGGGTCTAAGTGTTTCCCCGTGTGGACTGTGAGGCCATTTGGTCATCCTCCACTTTTCCTGGTGTTTCTTGCTGCTTCACTGGGAGTTTCCTATTTGCTTCATGAAATACAAGGAGTTCAACTGGGACACAGTGCTGGAGGGAGTTCTGTCACGTGTGCTGACTCAGGGTCCTAGGAGAATGCACCAACCAGGCTTCTATTCCACAGAGCTTGCCCCCTTGACCAGAGCAACCTGATTCTGAACATTGCCCGGAAACCTCTCCATAGAACAAGATGCCTTTACATATAAGGGTCTGCTGGCTGCACCGTGTCAGTCACAAGCCATGTGGAAGCCAATGGCAGATCCACATGGCCCCACCACAGATGTTTTATCACACACCTGCACACCACTGCTCTAGGCCCACTAATCAGCAGGCTCCAACTTACTGGCATCTCTGTTCTACACCATTTTCATGAAACCCAGTCAATCAAGGCACTGTCTGGTACACTCATGATCAGCAACAGGACATCCAAAGGTTCTCCAGTGCCACGTTGTCATGGGAATTTCAAAAATTTCATGGTATTTATCAAGGCATTTCTCAAGGATGAACTTGGAGGCACTGTGGGTTTCTATTCATTCAGGAACCGCTAAATGGTGAGGAAGCTCATTTCAATGAAAGCTCTGGAGAAACACTCAGAGGAAAGGCTTCCCAAGAGTGGCCAAAAGGTCACATCAAGCCAGGCCCATTGAGGTCTACAATGTGAGGTCCCTGTGTGTTTTGACTCTCAATTATGGCTGCCAGGTCTTTAAGAATAAAATCATGTGATATCCTGGCTGAGATTCCCAGTGCTCTGTGGAAAGCCACCCTGAGCCTAGATCTCAGTTTCCAAGGGCAACTCTCATGCGTGGCCTCCTAAAATCCCAACACAATTCATGGCAATACTTCTCTGAGTTCAGTACCAGAACTCAGTCTCTAAGGGGAATCACGCCAGAGTTCAAGCCCAGGTGGACAAAGTCATCCCTTCCAACCGCCACAGAAATGACCACAATTCCAAACAAAACACTGCCACATGGCCCTCATCTTCTTCCATATAGACACTCATCATAACCTCTGGCTGGAGGTTTCCATGAGGGGGCAGCCCAAGACAGTGTCTAGAATAAGCTCCCTTGCCCCTCATTTGCCTAATGTCAGGGTGGCCTGTGAACCAGGAGTGATCAAATACGCCTGCCATTAATACTGCTCTGCTTCTCCAATTTGAGGACTACTGACATTCGGGTATAGATTCTTTCTGTGAATTGGAGACATGAGAAAACCCAAGAACCTATGGGATAGCCTCTGCAGGGCTTTGAAGAACTCATTTGACCCAAAGGATCCCTATTCTCACTTGATGGAGGTCAGGAACTTTCCAGAGGAAAGTGAGAGGCTTCATCCACAATGACTGCTCTTTTTGCCATTTTGGCTTTGGATGCACACATGGGATCTTTCTTTAATCCATCAGGTGCTGAGAATCTAAGCCACAGCCTCACACAGGGCCAAGAGGCTGAATCACACACATCCCTTTGCAAAGGAATTAAGCAAAAAGCCACAGGTGATGCCCCTGAATTTCCATTTGAAAACTGTTGACTTCAGGCTTCACAAAGGGGTAGCCTGAGGCAAAGACCTTCCTGACACTCAGGGCAACAGAACAATAGGTAAGCAAAAGGCCCAAAGCAGGGTTTCTCCACTGACACTTTACTGGTCACACTGATATCTGAGTTTTCTGAGATGCTTGCCATTCCCTTCAGTTATCCAGTACACGGCCATGTCACAGAGCTGGGAGGTGGTACATATCTTGGACACAAAACCATGAGCCAATTCTGGAGAGTGGCCAGAATTCAGGAAGAAAACAGGAACTTAGCAAGATAGTAGGTGTTGCCCATAGATAAGGCAAGCCCCAGTCCATTCATAAATTGGAAAGGATGAATGCTGGAAAGTTTTCTACTAGACAGGACGCATCCATTGATTCATTCTCTTTTCCAATGTCTACAACCAGGGATACAGTGGGATACACAGACATAGAAACACTCGCCTTGTCAAATGACTTACTAGAAACAGTCCACTCCAAACCAAACAAACTGCCTTTCCTACCTATTCTCAGAACATGAGACAAAACCATAAACTCACACCCACACCCACTAAGGCACCTCCTTCCCCCAAGTAGGTCTGTGACTATCTGGAGTGTCTTCTGACTGGTGGGCCATACAATGTTCCCCCAAAATGGCCCGTCCTCTCTCAGATCTGGCCTCCTTGGCCTACTCAATGAAGTTGTCAGGAGCCACCAGTGAGCCACTCACTACCTGCTTTCTCAGAAAAGTCCCCTCTTCAGAGCTTTCCTGGCATTTGGTCATCCTCACATCAGTAGGTACCAAGAAAGACTGACTCTCTCCTTGGTAAATGCAAACAAGTCAGCCCACTGGGACTGGGACTGAAACTGGCTCTGGGTGCCTGGCTTCCTGGTTGCCAAGTTCAAAGAGTTCCATCACAAAAGAAGTGAGGTGAGGTCACTTCCTTCAGGAACTGAATGAGGTCACTGCCTTGGCAACCAAATTGTCCTAACAGTTGCTTCCAAGGGTCCTATGAGATGGAGGCTGCCCCTGCTTCCTGTGACACTTTCACAAGTTAGAATGGTATATCCTCCATAGGCACCCAGGAACAGCTTTCCACACAGGCCTGGTTTGGTCCATCTTGTCTACATTAAGAAGAGAGAGGCTCATACAGACACAACCCTTCATCCTGACCAGGTTGTTTGCCATGGAAGATGACTTTTGCTCTCTCATGTCCTTCAGAGCTGCCTACTTCTTCTCCAGGGATCATTTCTGCATGGACCTTTGAGTTCTCAGCAGGTGGAAGATGCCCTACATTCCTCTCTTGTAAGACCAACTCTGTCCCTGCTCTTCTGTAAAGTTGGATTGAGGGAACAGTGTATGGTTAGGGGTAAGAACATGTTTGATTTGGGTTAGGAATCATTCTACTGGATGAAGAATGGTATTGGGAACCTGCGATATATATAATAATGTATAGGTGAAGTATATGTATGACAACAGAAATCTAAGTAAGCTTTGAAGCCCAGAAGGGCATTGGGCCCTTGACTGGGATACTTAGCTTTGAATTACATTCTGCACAGATGTCTCAGATCAATTGATATACAATGGCATAAGACCTTGTACATTGGATGATTGAATGTGGAAGAGAACATCCAGTCAAAAAGGGATAGTAGGTAGGATTAGGAAGATAGTCAGTAGGTTTAGGAAGAAGAGTGAGTATAACATTTGGACCAAAAGTTCTTTAGCAGTAGGGTGTCAGTTAGAGAGTAGATGTAAATGTCAGCACATGTGAAGAGTCAGTCACAATAATGAATATGGGAAATTAGGTAGGAGAGCAGATATCAATAGAGACATTGGGAAATCAGTCAAAGTATAAAGTGAGTGATAGGATTAGATATTTTCAACAGGGTTGAGGTTGAATATGTACTCTTAGGACGAAGCAACTGTGTAGTCACCAATAGGATTGACATTTGAGAGCATTAGGCCCCTGGACAAGGATGTGTTTAGTAATCCATGCTCACTTTCCATTTAGACTTTGGTACAATCATAAGTGTGAACTTTGCATTATGTGTCCAGAATATCACTGTGATCAAATGTATATGTAGATCAGGTGACATGAGTATTTCTTCCACCATTTCTGGGAGCAATATCTTGAAGACGTGTTGATTAGTATTTGGGGGCACCAATAGGTGTACCTTGTGTCTATGAATATAGAGATAATGCATGAATAGACCATACTGTGAATAAATAGTATAACTGGTTCCAATTTACATAATGGATTGAACTGATACCTGAAAATATATAGGAAATCTAATATTGATACACAATCATTCATTCCAACCAGTTATATATCTAATGGTAATATTAGGGTTCTGGTTTACCATGAAGGCTGTGTGAGATTTGCTTGAAAAGTGATTATGGAAATTGAAAATAATGTGTTTGGAAAGAAGTCTCATGAAAAGGCCAGTCCAGAAATATACAGGAGTACATGTGTTCTGAAGCAGGAAGTGATTGAAAGTGAACCAAATGCCTGTAAATTTGTGAACTTGTCGATGAAATATATATCCTATGATGTGCATCAACTGAAGAAATAGTGATGTACCAGTGTCGAAAAAAAAGAAACGTCAAAATACACATCATGTATCATAGGAATCTACTTGCATTGATGCTAAACTCGGTCAGTTACTGTAGAAATATTAGGATTTCTAAGGACCATTCACTAGGAAACAAATGTGTATTTCAGGTGGATGAATATTTCTGAGAATAATCTTTGGAAAAGATGATTATAAATCCACATACATGAACATGAATGAATTTAGGGAGTGTATAATAAGACACATATATTTCATACTTTGAAAAATCTGGAGAGAGAGACTGTGTGTGTGTGTGTGTGTGTGTGTGTGTGTTTGTGTATATATATATATATATATATATATATATATATATATATATACATACATTCAAACAATACAAACACACAGAGACTTTAAAAAGTCGAAATATATATGCCAATCAAAATTCATCATGAAATATGTATCATCCACAGATCCAAAAATATTTAATTTACTGAACATGGATTTATGTATCATGTTGTTCAAGCAGAAAGCTCACCCATAGGTTGAATTTTCAGTTCCAACAGCATTTACGAGGAGTGATCTCTTCTCACAATTTGTATCTGCCATGTCAGCCTCCTCACAAGAATGTACGTGGGATACCAGGTAGGATTCTATATGTGCATGTAAAAATACATGTGCTGAATAGGCTACAGAGAAAGGGAGACAGGAATTCACATACTTGTTAACTTTACAAACACATGGAGAACTACTTCTCTTAAATTGGACTAGATTTATGACACCTAGCCTTTATAATGCCAAAGGAAAGTCCAATTATACACCATGCCTCCTCTGAACTGCATGTATTGCTATTCTGTTTGTGTTATTTTCCTCCATCATATCAGGATTGGTAATCAGAGTCTAGGAGGGTATGGGTTAGTGTCAGGGATTCAGTATTTTGAATGGAAAATAGGAAAATGAATCCAATGTGTATGCAATTCTGTGCTACACAAAAATCTTCCCACTCTCATCAAGAACAATGCCTTGACATTACTTTGCCCCAAGTAAGACAGGATTCGAAGCGAAGAGTTAGAAAATCTGTGAATACATATATACAATGGAAAATGCTCAGGAGTTCACAACCTTGGAGGTGGTAGAGGAGTTTCCATAAGTAAGGGACAGGATAAACACTCCCCAAACATGGAGCTCTGCTGGCCTAAAGACTTCTTGGGAAACTGCCTCTGAGGTTGGACCCTTGAAATATATGTTGTTGTCAGGAGCTTTATCTTCCTTTGTAGTGAGACCATCAAAGCTTGGTCTGCGTCTATGTGGCCTGGAGGACATGGTTTCTGATTTTCCAATGAACATGAGGCAGCAGTGCTGAATTCTCTCTTTGTAGGTCAACTGTGGCCACTGGGGTCTAAGTGTTTCCCCGTGTGGACTGTGAGGCCATTTGGTCATCCTCCACTTTTCCTGGTGTTTCTTGCTGCTTCACTGGGAGTTTCCTATTTGCTTCATGAAATACAAGGAGTTCAACTGGGACACAGTGCTGGAGGGAGTTCTGTCACGTGTGCTGACTCAGGGTCCTAGGAGAATGCACCAACCAGGCTTCTATTCCACAGAGCTTGCCCCCTTGACCAGAGCAACCTGATTCTGAACATTGCCCGGAAACCTCTCCATAGAACAAGATGCCTTTACATATAAGGGTCTGCTGGCTGCACCGTGTCAGTCACAAGCCATGTGGAAGCCAATGGCAGATCCACATGGCCCCACCACAGATGTTTTATCACACACCTGCACACCACTGCTCTAGGCCCACTAATCAGCAGGCTCCAACTTACTGGCATCTCTGTTCTACACCATTTTCATGAAACCCAGTCAATCAAGGCACTGTCTGGTACACTCATGATCAGCAACAGGACATCCAAAGGTTCTCCAGTGCCACGTTGTCATGGGAATTTCAAAAATTTCATGGTATTTATCAAGGCATTTCTCAAGGATGAACTTGGAGGCACTGTGGGTTTCTATTCATTCAGGAACCGCTAAATGGTGAGGAAGCTCATTTCAATGAAAGCTCTGGAGAAACACTCAGAGGAAAGGCTTCCCAAGAGTGGCCAAAAGGTCACATCAAGCCAGGCCCATTGAGGTCTACAATGTGAGGTCCCTGTGTGTTTTGACTCTCAATTATGGCTGCCAGGTCTTTAAGAATAAAATCATGTGATATCCTGGCTGAGATTCCCAGTGCTCTGTGGAAAGCCACCCTGAGCCTAGATCTCAGTTTCCAAGGGCAACTCTCATGCGTGGCCTCCTAAAATCCCAACACAATTCATGGCAATACTTCTCTGAGTTCAGTACCAGAACTCAGTCTCTAAGGGGAATCACGCCAGAGTTCAAGCCCAGGTGGACAAAGTCATCCCTTCCAACCGCCACAGAAATGACCACAATTCCAAACAAAACACTGCCACATGGCCCTCATCTTCTTCCATATAGACACTCATCATAACCTCTGGCTGGAGGTTTCCATGAGGGGGCAGCCCAAGACAGTGTCTAGAATAAGCTCCCTTGCCCCTCATTTGCCTAATGTCAGGGTGGCCTGTGAACCAGGAGTGATCAAATACGCCTGCCATTAATACTGCTCTGCTTCTCCAATTTGAGGACTACTGACATTCGGGTATAGATTCTTTCTGTGAATTGGAGACATGAGAAAACCCAAGAACCTATGGGATAGCCTCTGCAGGGCTTTGAAGAACTCATTTGACCCAAAGGATCCCTATTCTCACTTGATGGAGGTCAGGAACTTTCCAGAGGAAAGTGAGAGGCTTCATCCACAATGACTGCTCTTTTTGCCATTTTGGCTTTGGATGCACACATGGGATCTTTCTTTAATCCATCAGGTGCTGAGAATCTAAGCCACAGCCTCACACAGGGCCAAGAGGCTGAATCACACACATCCCTTTGCAAAGGAATTAAGCAAAAAGCCACAGGTGATGCCCCTGAATTTCCATTTGAAAACTGTTGACTTCAGGCTTCACAAAGGGGTAGCCTGAGGCAAAGACCTTCCTGACACTCAGGGCAACAGAACAATAGGTAAGCAAAAGGCCCAAAGCAGGGTTTCTCCACTGACACTTTACTGGTCACACTGATATCTGAGTTTTCTGAGATGCTTGCCATTCCCTTCAGTTATCCAGTACACGGCCATGTCACAGAGCTGGGAGGTGGTACATATCTTGGACACAAAACCATGAGCCAATTCTGGAGAGTGGCCAGAATTCAGGAAGAAAACAGGAACTTAGCAAGATAGTAGGTGTTGCCCATAGATAAGGCAAGCCCCAGTCCATTCATAAATTGGAAAGGATGAATGCTGGAAAGTTTTCTACTAGACAGGACGCATCCATTGATTCATTCTCTTTTCCAATGTCTACAACCAGGGATACAGTGGGATACACAGACATAGAAACACTCGCCTTGTCAAATGACTTACTAGAAACAGTCCACTCCAAACCAAACAAACTGCCTTTCCTACCTATTCTCAGAACATGAGACAAAACCATAAACTCACACCCACACCCACTAAGGCACCTCCTTCCCCCAAGTAGGTCTGTGACTATCTGGAGTGTCTTCTGACTGGTGGGCCATACAATGTTCCCCCAAAATGGCCCGTCCTCTCTCAGATCTGGCCTCCTTGGCCTACTCAATGAAGTTGTCAGGAGCCACCAGTGAGCCACTCACTACCTGCTTTCTCAGAAAAGTCCCCTCTTCAGAGCTTTCCTGGCATTTGGTCATCCTCACATCAGTAGGTACCAAGAAAGACTGACTCTCTCCTTGGTAAATGCAAACAAGTCAGCCCACTGGGACTGGGACTGAAACTGGCTCTGGGTGCCTGGCTTCCTGGTTGCCAAGTTCAAAGAGTTCCATCACAAAAGAAGTGAGGTGAGGTCACTTCCTTCAGGAACTGAATGAGGTCACTGCCTTGGCAACCAAATTGTCCTAACAGTTGCTTCCAAGGGTCCTATGAGATGGAGGCTGCCCCTGCTTCCTGTGACACTTTCACAAGTTAGAATGGTATATCCTCCATAGGCACCCAGGAACAGCTTTCCACACAGGCCTGGTTTGGTCCATCTTGTCTACATTAAGAAGAGAGAGGCTCATACAGACACAACCCTTCATCCTGACCAGGTTGTTTGCCATGGAAGATGACTTTTGCTCTCTCATGTCCTTCAGAGCTGCCTACTTCTTCTCCAGGGATCATTTCTGCATGGACCTTTGAGTTCTCAGCAGGTGGAAGATGCCCTACATTCCTCTCTTGTAAGACCAACTCTGTCCCTGCTCTTCTGTAAAGTTGGATTGAGGGAACAGTGTATGGTTAGGGGTAAGAACATGTTTGATTTGGGTTAGGAATCATTCTACTGGATGAAGAATGGTATTGGGAACCTGCGATATATATAATAATGTATAGGTGAAGTATATGTATGACAACAGAAATCTAAGTAAGCTTTGAAGCCCAGAAGGGCATTGGGCCCTTGACTGGGATACTTAGCTTTGAATTACATTCTGCACAGATGTCTCAGATCAATTGATATACAATGGCATAAGACCTTGTACATTGGATGATTGAATGTGGAAGAGAACATCCAGTCAAAAAGGGATAGTAGGTAGGATTAGGAAGATAGTCAGTAGGTTTAGGAAGAAGAGTGAGTATAACATTTGGACCAAAAGTTCTTTAGCAGTAGGGTGTCAGTTAGAGAGTAGATGTAAATGTCAGCACATGTGAAGAGTCAGTCACAATAATGAATATGGGAAATTAGGTAGGAGAGCAGATATCAATAGAGACATTGGGAAATCAGTCAAAGTATAAAGTGAGTGATAGGATTAGATATTTTCAACAGGGTTGAGGTTGAATATGTACTCTTAGGACGAAGCAACTGTGTAGTCACCAATAGGATTGACATTTGAGAGCATTAGGCCCCTGGACAAGGATGTGTTTAGTAATCCATGCTCACTTTCCATTTAGACTTTGGTACAATCATAAGTGTGAACTTTGCATTATGTGTCCAGAATATCACTGTGATCAAATGTATATGTAGATCAGGTGACATGAGTATTTCTTCCACCATTTCTGGGAGCAATATCTTGAAGACGTGTTGATTAGTATTTGGGGGCACCAATAGGTGTACCTTGTGTCTATGAATATAGAGATAATGCATGAATAGACCATACTGTGAATAAATAGTATAACTGGTTCCAATTTACATAATGGATTGAACTGATACCTGAAAATATATAGGAAATCTAATATTGATACACAATCATTCATTCCAACCAGTTATATATCTAATGGTAATATTAGGGTTCTGGTTTACCATGAAGGCTGTGTGAGATTTGCTTGAAAAGTGATTATGGAAATTGAAAATAATGTGTTTGGAAAGAAGTCTCATGAAAAGGCCAGTCCAGAAATATACAGGAGTACATGTGTTCTGAAGCAGGAAGTGATTGAAAGTGAACCAAATGCCTGTAAATTTGTGAACTTGTCGATGAAATATATATCCTATGATGTGCATCAACTGAAGAAATAGTGATGTACCAGTGTCGAAAAAAAAGAAACGTCAAAATACACATCATGTATCATAGGAATCTACTTGCATTGATGCTAAACTCGGTCAGTTACTGTAGAAATATTAGGATTTCTAAGGACCATTCACTAGGAAACAAATGTGTATTTCAGGTGGATGAATATTTCTGAGAATAATCTTTGGAAAAGATGATTATAAATCCACATACATGAACATGAATGAATTTAGGGAGTGTATAATAAGACACATATATTTCATACTTTGAAAAATCTGGAGAGAGAGACTGTGTGTGTGTGTGTGTGTTTGTGTATATATATATATATATATATATATATATATATATATATATACATACATTCAAACAATACAAACACACAGAGACTTTAAAAAGTCGAAATATATATGCCAATCAAAATTCATCATGAAATATGTATCATCCACAGATCCAAAAATATTTAATTTACTGAACATGGATTTATGTATCATGTTGTTCAAGTAGAAAGCTCACCCATAGGTTGAATTTTCAGTTCCAACAGCATTTACGAGGAGTGATCTCTTGTCACAATTTGTATCTGCCATGTCAGCCTCCTCACAAGAATGTACGTGGGATACCAGGTAGGATTCTATATGTGCATGTAAAAATACATGTGCTGAATAGGCTACAGAGAAAGGGAGACAGGAATTCACATACTTGTTAACTTTACAAACACATGGAGAACTACTTCTCTTAAATTGGACTAGATTTATGACACCTAGCCTTTATAATGCCAAAGGAAAGTCCAATTATACACCATGCCTCCTCTGAACTGCATGTATTGCTATTCTGTTTGTGTTATTTTCCTCCATCATATCAGGATTGGTAATCAGAGTCTAGGAGGGTATGGGTTAGTGTCAGGGATTCAGTATTTTGAATGGAAAATAGGAAAATGAATCCAATGTGTATGCAATTCTGTGCTACACAAAAATCTTCCCACTCTCATCAAGAACAATGCCTTGACATTACCTTTGCCCCAAGTAAGACAGGATTCGAAGCGAAGAGTTAGAAAATCTGTGAATACATATATACAATGGAAAATGCTCAGGAGTTCACAACCTTGGAGGTGGTAGAGGAGTTTCCATAAGTAAGGGACAGGATAAACACTCCCCAAACATGGAGCTCTGCTGGCCTAAAGACTTCTTGGGAAACTGCCTCTGAGGTTGGACCCTTGAAATATATGTTGTTGTCAGGAGCTTTATCTTCCTTTGTAGTGAGACCATCAAAGCTTGGTCTGCATCTATGTGGCCTGGAGGACATGGTTTCTGATTTTCCAATGAACATGAGGCAGCAGTGCTGAATTCTCTCTTTGTAGGTCAACTGTGGCCACTGGGGTCTAAGTGTTTCCCCGTGTGGACTGTGAGGCCATTTAGTCATCCTCCACTTTTCCTGGTGTTTCTTGCTGCTTCACTGGGAGTTTCCTATTTGCTTCATGAAATACAAGGAGTTCAACTGGGACACAGTGCTGGAGGGAGTTCTGTCACGTGTGCTGACTCAGGGTCCTGGGAGAATGCACCAACCAGGCTTCTATCCCACAGAGCTTGCCCCCTTGACCATAGCAACCTGATTCTGAACATTGCCCGGAAACCTCTCCATAGAACAAGATGCCTTTACATATAAGGGTCTGCTGGCTGCACCGTGTCAGTCACAAGCCATGTGGAAGCCAATGGCAGATCCACATGGCCCCACCACAGATGTTTTATCACACACCTGCACACCACTGCTCTAGGCCCACTAATCAGCAGGCTCCAACTTACTGGCATCTCTGTTCTACACCATTTTCATGAAACCCAGTCAATCAAGGCACTGTCTGGTACACTCATGATCAGCAACAGGACATCCAAAGGTTCTCCAGTGCCATGTTGTCATGGGAATTTCAAAAATTTCATGGTATTTATCAAGCCATTTCTCAAGGATGAACTTGGAGGCACTGTGGGTTTCTATTCATTCAGGAACCACTAAATGGTGAGGAAGCTCATTTCAATGAAAGCTCTGGAGAAACACTCAGAGGCAAGGCCTCCCAAGAGTGGCCAAAAGGTCACATCAAGCCAGGCCCATTGAGCTCTACAATGTGAGGTCCCTGTGTGTTTTGACTCTCAATTATGGCTGCCAGGTCTTTAAGAATAAAATCATGTGATATCCTGGCTGAGATTCCCAGTGCTCTGTGGAAAGCCACCCTGGGCCTAGATCTCAGTTTCCAAGGGCATCTCTCATGCGTGGCCTCCTAAAATCCCAACACAATTCATGGCAATACTTCTCTGAGTTCAGTACCAGAACTCAGTCTCTAAGGGGAATCACGCCAGAGTTCAAGCCCAGGTGGACAAAGTCATCCCTTCCAACCGCCACAGAAATGACCACAATTCCAACCAAAACACTGCCACATGGCCCTCATCTTCTTCCATATAGACACTCATCATAACCTCTGGCTGGAGTTTTCCATGAGGGGGCAGCCCAAGACAGTGTCTAGAATAAGCTCCCTTGCCCCTCATTTGCCTAATGTCAGGGTGGCCTGTGAACCAGGAGTGATCAAATACGCCTGCCATTAATACTGCTCTGCTTCTCCAAATTGAGGACTACTGACTTTCAGGTATAGATTCTTTCTGTGAATTGGAGACATGAGAAAACCCAAGAACCTATGGGATAGCCTCTGCAGGGCTTTGAAGAACTCATTTGACCCAAAGGATCCCTATTCTCACTTGATGGAGGTCAGGAACTTTCCAGAGGAAAGTGAGAGGCTTCATCCACAATGACTGCTCTTTTTGCCATTTTGGCTTTGGATGCACACATGGGATCTTTCTTTAATCCATCAGGTGCTGAGAATCTAAGCCATAGCCTCACACAGGGCCAAGAGGCTGATTCACACACATCCCTTTGCAAAGGAATTCAGCAAAAAGCCACAGGTGATGCCCCTTCATTTCCATTTGAAAACTGTTGACTTCAGGCTTCACAAAGGGGTAGCCTGAGGCAAAGACCTTCCTGACATTCAGGGCAACAGAACAATAGGTAAGCAAAAGGCCCAAAGCAGGGTTTCTCCACTGACACTTTACTGGTCACACTGATATCTGAGTTTTCTGAGATGCTTGCCATTCCCTTCAGTTATCCAGTACACGGCCATGTCACAGAGCTGGGAGGTGGTACATATCTTGGACACAAAACCATGAGCCAATTCTGGAGAGTGGCCAGAATTCAGGAAGAAAACAGGAACTTAGCAAGATAGTAGGTGTTGCCCATAGATAAGGCAAGCCCCAGTCCATTCATAAATTGGAAAGGATGAATGCTGGAAAGTTTTCTACTAGACAGGACACATCCATTGATTCATTCTCTTTTCCAATGTCTACAACCAGGGATACAGTGGGATACACAGACATAGAAACACTCGCCTTGTCAAATGACTTACTAGAAACAGTCCACTCCAAACCAAACAAACTGCCTTTCCTACCTATTCTCAGAACATGAGACAAAACCATAAACTCACACCCACACCCACTAAGGCACCTCCTTCCCCCAAGTAGGTCTGTGACTATCTGGAGTGTCTTCTGACTGGTGGGCCATACAATGTTCCCCCAAAATGGCCCGTCCTCTCTCAGATCTGGCCTCCTTGGCCTACTCAATGAACTTGTCAGGAGCCACCAGTGAGCCACTCACTACCTGCTTTCTCAGAAAAGTCCCCTCTTCAGAGCTTTCCTGGCATTTGGTCATCCTCACATCAGTAGGTACCAAGAAAGACTGACTCTCTCCTTGGTAAATGCAAACAAGTCAGCCCACTGGGACTGGGACTGAAACTGGCTCTGGGTGCCTGGCTTCCTGGTTGCCAAGTTCAAAGAGTTCCATCACAAAAGAAGTGAGGTGAGGTCACTTCCTTCAGGAACTGAATGAGGTCACTGCCTTGGCAACCAAATTGTCCTAACAGTTGCTTCCAAGGGTCCTATGAGATGGAGGCTGCCCCTTCTTCCTGTGACACTTTCACAAGTTAGAATGGTATATCCTCCATAGGCACCCAGGAACAGCTTTCCACACAGGCCTGGTTTGGTCCATCTTGTCTACATTAAGAAGAGAGAGGCTCATACAGACACAACCCTTCATCCTGACCAGGTTGTTTGCCATGGAAGATGACTTTTGCTCTCACATGTCCTTCAGAGCTGCCTACTTCTTCTCCAGGGATCATTTCTGCATGGACCTTTGAGTTCTCAGCAGGTGGAAGATCCCCTACATTCCTCTATTGTAAGACCAACTCTGTCCGTGCTCTTCTGTAAAGTTGGATTGAGGGAACAGTGTATGGTTAGGGGTAAGAACATGTTTGATTTGGGTTAGGAATCATTCTACTGGATGAAGAATGGTATTGGGAACCTGCGATATATATAATAATGTATAGGTGAAGTATATGTATGACAACAGAAATCTAAGTAAGCTTTGAAGCCCAGAAGGACATTGGGCCCTTGACTGGGATACTTAGCTTTGAATTACATTCTGCACAGATGTCTCAGATAAATTGATATACAATGGCATAAGACCTTGTACCTTGGATGATTGAATGTGGAAGAGAACATCCAGTCAAAAAGGGATAGTAGGTAGGATTAGGAAGATAGTCAGTAGGTTTAGGAAGAAGAGTGAGTATAACATTTGGACCAAAAGTTCTTTAGCAGTAGGGTGTCAGTTAGAGAGTAGATGTAAATGTCAGCACATGTGAAGTGTCAGTCACAATAATGAATATGGGAAATTAGGTAGGAGAGCAGATATCAATAGATACATTGGGAAATCAGTCAAAGTATAAAGTGAGTGATAGGATTAGATATTTTCAACAGGGTTGAGGTTGAATATGTACTCTTAGGACGAAGCAACTGTGTAGTCACCAATAGGATTGACATTTGAGAGCATTAGGCCCCTGGACAAGGATGTGTTTAGTAATCCATGCTCACTTTCCATTTAGACTTTGGTACAATCATAAGTGTGAACTTTGCATTATGTGTCCAGAATATCACTGTGATCAAATGTATATGTAGATCAGGTGACATGAGTATTTCTTCCACCATTTCTGGGAGCAATATCTTGAAGACGTGTTGATTAGTATTTGGGGGCACCAATAGGTGTACCTTGTGTCTATGAATATAGAGATAATGCATGAATAGACCATACTGTGAATAAATAATATAACTGGTTCCAATTTACATAATGGATTGAACTGATACCTGAAAATATATAGGAAATCTAATATTGATACACAATCATTCATTCCAACCAGTTATATATCTAATGGTAATATTAGGGTTCTGGTTTACCATGAAGGCTGTGTGAGATTTGCTTGAAAAGTGATTATGGAAATCGAAAATAATGTGTTTGGAAAGAAGTCTCATGAAAAGGCCAGTCCAGAAATATACAGGAGTACATGTGTTCTGAAGCAGGAAGTGATTGAAAGTGAACCAAATGCCTGTAAATTTGTGAACTTGTGGATGAAATATATATCCTATGATGTGCATCAACTGAAGAAATAGTGATGTACCAGTGTCGAAAAAAAAGAAACGTCAAAATACACATCATGTATCATAGGAATCTACTTGCATTGATGCTAAACTCGGTCAGTTACTGTGGAAATATTAGGATTTCTAAGGACCATTCACTAGGAAACAAATGTGTATTTCAGGTGGATGAATATTTCTGAGAATAATCTTTGGAAAAGATGATTATAAATCCACATACATGAGCATGAATGAATTTAGGGAGTGTATAATAAGACACATATATTTCATACTTTGAAAAAACTGGAGAGAGAGACTCTGTGTGTGTGTGTGTTTGTGTATATATATATATATATATATATATATATATATATATATACATACATACATTCAAACCATACAAACACACAGAGACTTTAAAAAGTCGAAATATATATGCCAATCAAAATTCATCATGAAATATGTATCATCCACAGATCCAAAAATATTTAATTTACTGAACATGGATTTATGTATCATGTTGTTCAAGTAGAAAGCTCACCCATAGTTTGAATTTTCAGTTCCAACAGCATTTACGAGGAGTGATCTCTTGTCACAATTTGTATCTGCCATGTCAGCCTCCTCACAAGAATGTACGTGGGATACCAGGTAGGATTCTATATGTGCATGTAAAAATACATGTGCTGAATAGGCTACAGAGAAAGGGAGACAGGAATTCACATACTTGTTAACTTTACAAACACATGGAGAACTACTTCTCTTAAATTGGACTAGATTTATAACACCTAGCCTTTATAATGCCAAAGGAAAGTCAAATTATACACCATGCCTCCTCTGAACTGCATGTATTGCTATTCTGTTTGTGTTATTTTCCTCCATCATATCAGGATTGGTAATCAGAGTCTAGGAGGGTATGGGTTAGTGTCAGGGATTCAGTATTTTGAATGGAAAATAGGAAAATGAATCCAATGTGTATGCAATTCTGTGCTACACAAAAATCTTCCCACTCTCATCAAGAACAATGCCTTGACATTACCTTTGCTCCAAGTAAGACACGATTCGAAGAGAAGAGTTAGAAAATCTGTGAATACATATATACAATGGAAAATGCTCAGGAGTTCACAACCTTGGAGGTGGTAGAGGAGTTTCCATAAGTAAGGGACAGGATAAACACTCCCCAAACATGGAGCTCTGCTGGCCTAAAGACTTCTTGGGAAACTGCCTCTGAGGTTGGACCCTTGAAATATATGTTGTTGTCAGGAGCTTTATCTTCCTTTGTAGTGAGACCATCAAAGCTTGGTCTGCATCTATGTGGCCTGGAGGACATGGTTTCTGATTTTCCAATGAACATGAGGTAGCAGTGCTGAATTCTCTCTTTGTAGGTCAACTGTGGCCACTGGGGTCTAAGTGTTTCCGCGTGTGGACTGTGAGGCCATTTGGTCATCCTCCACTTTTCCTGGTGTTTCTTGCTGCTTCACTGGGAGTTTCCTATTTGCTTCATGAAATACAAGGAGTTCAACTGGGACACAGTGCTGGAGGGAGTTCTGTCACGTGTGCTGACTCAGGGTCCTAGGACAATGCACCAACCAGGCTTCTATCCCACAGAGCTTGCCCCCTTGACCATAGCAACCTGATTCTGAACATTGCCCGGAAACCTCTCCATAGAACAAGATGCCTTTACATATAAGGGTCTGCTGGCTGCACCGTGTCAGTCACAAGCCATGTGGAAGCCAATGGCAGATCCACATGGCCCCACCACAGATGTTTTATCACACACCTGCACACCACTGCTCTAGGCCCACTAATCAGCAGGCTCCAACTTACTGGCATCTCTGTTCATGAAACCCAGTCAATCAAGGCACTGTCTGGTACACTCATGATCAGCAACAGGACATCCAAAGGTTCTCCAGTGCCACGTGGTCATGGGAATTTCAAAAATTTCATGGTATTTATCAAGCCATTTCTCAAGGATGAACTTGGAGACACTGTGGGTTTCTATTCATTCAGGAACCACTAAATGGTGAGGAAGCTCATTTCAATGAAAGCTCTGGAGAAACACTCAGAGGCAAGGCTTCCCAAGAGTGGCCAAAAGGTCACATCAAGCCAGGCCCATTGAGGTCTACAATGTGAGGTCCCTGTGTGTTTTGACTCTCAATTATGGCTGCCAGGTCTTTAAGAATAAAATCATGTGATATCCTGGCTGAGATTCCCAGTGCTCTGTGGAAAGCCACCCTGGGCCTAGATCTCAGTTTCCAAGGGCAACTCTCATGCGTGGCCTCCTAAAATCCCAACACAATCCATGGCAATACTTCTCTGAGTTCAGTACCAGAACTCAGTCTCTAAGGGGAATCACGCCAGAGTTCAAGCCCAGGTGGACAAAGTCATCCCTTCCAACCGCCACAGAAATGACCACAATTCCAACCAAAACACTGCCACATGGCCCTCATCTTCTTCCATATAGACACTCATCATAACCTCTGGCTGGAGGTTTCCATGAGGGGGCAGCCCAAGACAGTGTCTAGAATAAGCTCCCTTGCCCCTCATTTGCCTAATGTCAGGGTGGCCTGTGAACCAGGAGTGATCAAATACGCCTGCCATTAATACTGCTCTGCTTCTCCAAATTGAGGACTACTGACTTTCGGGTATAGATTCTTTCTGTGAATTGGAGACATGAGAAAACCCAAGAACCTATGGGATAGCCTCTGCAGGGCTTTGAAGAACTCATTTGACCCAAAGGATCCCTATTCTCACTTGATGGAGGTCAGGAACTTTCCAGAGGAAAGTGAGAGGCTTCATCCACAATGACTGCTCTTTTTGCCATTTTGGCTTTGGATGCACACATGGGATCTTTCTTTAATCCATCAGGTGCTGAGAATCTAAGCCACAGCCTCACACAGGGCCAAGAGGCTGATTCACACACATCCCTTTGCAAAGGAATTAAGCAAAAAGCCACAGGTGATGCCCCTTCATTTCCATTTGAAAACTGTTGACTTCAGGCTTCACAAAGGGGTAGCCTGAGGCAAAGACCTTCCTGAGAGTCAGGGCAACAGAACAATAGGTAAGCAAAAGGCCCAAAGCAGGGTTTCTCCACTGACACTTTACTGGTCACACTGATATCTGAGTTTTCTGAGATGCTTGCCATTCCCTTCAGTTATCCAGTACACGGCCATGTCACAGAGCTGGGAGGTGGTACATATCTTGGACACAAAACCATGAGCCAATTCTGGAGAGTGGCCAGAATTCAGGAAGAAAACAGGAACTTAGCAAGATAGTAGGTGTTGCCCATAGATAAGGCAAGCCCCAGTCCATTCATAAATTGGAAAGGATGAATGCTGGAAAGTTTTCTACTAGACAGGACGCATCCATTGATTCATTCTGTTTTCCAATGTCTACAACCAGGGATACAGTGGGATACACAGACATAGAAACACTCGCCTTGTCAAATGACTTACTAGAAACAGTCCACTCCAAACCAAACAAACTGCCTTTCCTACCTATTCTCAGAACATGAGACAAAACCATAAACTCACACCCACACCCACTAAGGCACCTCCTTCCCCCAAGTAGGTCTGTGACTATCTGGAGTGTCTTCTGACTGGTGGGCCATACAATGTTCCCCCAAAATGGCCCGTCCTCTCTCAGATCTGGCCTCCTTGGCCTACTCAATGAACTTGTCAGGAGCCACCAGTGAGCCACTCACTACCTGCTTTCTCAGAAAAGTCCCCTCTTCAGAGCTTTCCTGGCATTTGGTCATCCTCACATCAGTAGGTACCAAGAAAGACTGACTCTCTCCTTGGTAAATGCAAACAAGTCAGCCCACTGGTACTGGGACTGAAACTGGCTCTGGGTGCCTGGCTTCCTGGTTGCCAAGTTCAAAGAGTTCCATCACAAAAGAAGTGAGGTGAGGTCACTTCCTTCAGGAACTGAATGAGGTCACTGCCTTGGCAACCAAATTGTCCTAACTGTTGCTTCCAAGGGTCCTATGAGATGGAGGCTACCCCTGCTTCCTGTGACACTTTCACAAGTTAGAATGGTATATCCTCCATAGGCACCCAGGAACAGCTTTCCACACAGGCCTGGTTTGGTCCATCTTGTCTACATTAAGAAGAGAGAGGCTCATACAGACACAACCCTTCATCCTGACCAGGTTGTTTGCCATGGAAGATGACTTTTGCTCTCTCATGTCCTTCAGAGCTGCCTACTTCTTCTCCAGGGATCATTTCTGCATGGACCTTTGAGTTCTCAGCAGGTGGAAGATCCCCTACATTCCTCTATTGTAAGACCAACTCTGTCCCTGCTCTTCTGTAAAGTTGGATTGAGGGAACAGTGTATGGTTAGGGGTAAGAACATGTTTGATTTGGGTTAGGAATCATTCTACTGGATGAAGAATGGTATTGGGAACCTGCGATATATATAATAATGTATAGGTGAAGTATATGTATGACAACAGAAATCTAAGTAAGCTTTGAAGCCCAGAAGGGCATTGGGCCCTTGACTGGGATACTTAGCTTTGAATTACATTCTGCACAGATGTCTCAGATAAATTGATATACAATGGCATAAGACCTTGTACCTTGGATGATTGAATGTGGAAGAGAACATCCAGTCAAAAAGGGATAGTAGGTAGGATTAGGAAGATAGTCAGTAGGTTTAGGAAGAAGAGTGAGTATAACATTTGGACCAAAAGTTCTTTAGCAGTAGGGTGTCAGTTAGAGAGTAGATGTAAATGTCAGCACATGTGAAGAGTCAGTCACAATAATGAATATGGGAAATTAGGTAGGAGAGCAGATATCAATAGATACATTGGGAAATCAGTCAAAGTATAAAGTGAGTGATAGGATTAGATATTTTCAACAGGGTTGAGGTTGAATATGTACTCTTAGGACGAAGCAACTGTGTAGTCACCAATAGGATTGACATTTGAGAGCATTAGGCCCCTGGACAAGGATGTGTTTAGTAATCCATGCTCACTTTCCATTTAGACTTTGGTACAATCATAAGTGTGAACTTTGCATTATGTGTCCAGAATATCACTGTGATCAAATGTATATGTAGATCAGGTGACATGAGTATTTCTTCCACCATTTCTGGGAGCAATATCTTGAAGACGTGTTGATTAGTATTTGGGGGCACCAATAGGTGTACCTTGTGTCTATGAATATAGAGATAATGCATGAATAGACCATACTGTGAATAAATAGTATAACTGGTTCCAATTTACATAATGGATTGAACTGATACCTGAAAATATATAGGAAATCTAATATTGATACACAATCATTCATTCCAACCAGTTATATATCTAATGGTAATATTAGGGTTCTGGTTTACCATGAAGGCTGTGTGAGATTTGCTTGAAAAATGATTATGGAAATCGAAAATAATGTGTTTGGAAAGAAGTCTCATGAAAAGGCCAGTCCAGAAATATACAGGAATACATGTGTTCTGAAGCAGGAAGTGATTGAAAGTGAACCAAATGCCTGTAAATTTGTGAACTTGTGGATGAAATATATATCCTATGATGTGCATCAACTGAAGAAATAGTGATGTACCAGTGTCGAAAAAAAGAAACGTCAAAATACACATCATGTATCATAGGAATCTACTTGCATTGATGCTAAACTCGGTCAGTTACTGTAGAAATATTAGGATTTCTAAGGACCATTCACTAGGAAACAAATGTGTATTTCAGGTGGATGAATATTTCTGAGAATAATCTTTGGAAAAGATGATTATAAATCCACATACATGAACATGAATGAATTTAGGGAGTGTATAATAAGACACATATATTTCATACTTTGAAAAATCTGGAGAGAGAGACTGTGTGTGTGTGTGTGTGTGTGTGTGTTTGTATATATATATATATATATATATACATTCAAACAATACAAACACACAGGGACTTTAAAAAGTCGAAATATGTATGCCAATCAAAATTCATCATGAAATATGTATCATCCACAGATCCAAAAATATTTAATTTACTGAACATGGATTTATGTATCATGTTGTTCAAGTAGAAAGCTCACCCATAGGTTGAATTTTCAGTTCCAACAGCATTTACGAGGAGTGATCTCTTGTCACAATTTGTATCTGCCATGTCAGCCTCCTCACAAGAATGTACGTGGGATACCAGGTAGGATTCTATATGTGCATGTAAAAATACATGTGCTGAATAGGCTACAGAGAAAGGGAGACAGGAATTCACATACTTGTTAACTTTACAAACACATGGAGAACTACTTCTCTTAAATTGGACTAGATTTATGACACCTAGCCTTTATAATGCCAAAGGAAAGTCCAATTATACACCATGCCTCCTCTGAACTGCATGTATTGCTATTCTGTTTGTGTTATTTTCCTCCATCATATCAGGATTTGTAATCAGAGTCTAGGAGGGTATGGGTTAGTGTCAGGGATTCAGTATTTTGAATGGAAAATAGGAAAATGAATCCAATGTGTATGCAATTCTGTGCTACACAAAAATCTTCCCACTCTCATCAAGAACAATGCCTTGACATTACCTTTGCCCCAAGTAAGACAGGATTCGAAGCGAAGAGTTAGAAAATCTGTGAATACATATATACAATGGAAAATGCTCAGGAGTTCACAACCTTGGAGGTGGTAGAGGAGTTTCCATAAGTAAGGGACAGGATAAACACTCCCCAAACATGGAGCTCTGCTGGCCTAAAGACTTCTTGGGAAACTGCCTCTGAGGTTGGACCCTTGAAATATATGTTGTTGTCAGGAGCTTTATCTTCCTTTGTAGTGAGACCATCAAAGCTTGGTCTGCATCTATGTGGCCTGGAGGACATGGTTTCTGATTTTCCAATGAACATGAGGCAGCAGTGCTGAATTCTCTCTTTGTAGGTCAACTGTGGCCACTGGGGTCTAAGTGTTTCCCCGTGTGGACTGTGAGGCCATTTGGTCATCCTCCACTTTTCCTGGTGTTTCTTGCTGCTTCACTGGGAGTTTCCTATTTGCTTCATGAAATACAAGGAGTTCAACTGGGACACAGTGCTGGAGGGAGTTCTGTCACGTGTGCTGACTCAGGGTCCTGGGAGAATGCACCAACCAGGCTTCTATCCCACAGAGCTTGCCCCCTTGACCATAGCAACCTGATTCTGAACATTGCCCGGAAACCTCTCCATAGAACAAGATGCCTTTACATATAAGGGTCTGCTGGCTGCACCGTGTCAGTCACAAGCCATGTGGAAGCCAATGGCAGATCCACATGGCCCCACCACAGATGTTTTATCACACACCTGCACACCACTGCTCTAGGCCCACTAATCAGCAGGCTCCAACTTACTGGCATCTCTGTTCTACACCATTTTCATGAAACCCAGTCAATCAAGGCACTGTCTGGTACACTCATGATCAGCAACAGGACATCCAAAGGTTCTCCAGTGCCACGTGGTCATGGGAATTTCAAAAATTTCATGGTATTTATCAAGCCATTTCTCAAGGATGAACTTGGAGACACTGTGGGTTTCTATTCATTCAGGAACCACTAAATGGTGAGGAAGCTCATTTCAATGAAAGCTCTGGAGAAACACTCAGAGGCAAGGCTTCCCAAGAGTGGCCAAAAGGTCACATCAAGCCAGGCCCATTGAGGTCTACAATGTGAGGTCCCTGTGTGTTTTGACTCTCAATTATGGCTGCCAGGTCTTTAAGAATAAAATCATGTGATATCCTGGCTGAGATTCCCAGTGCTCTGTGGAAAGCCACCCTGGGCCTAGATCTCAGTTTCCAAGGGCAACTCTCATGCGTGGCCTCCTAAAATCCCAACACAATCCATGGCAATACTTCTCTGAGTTCAGTACCAGAACTCAGTCTCTAAGGGGAATCACGCCAGAGTTCAAGCCCAGGTGGACAAAGTCATCCCTTCCAACCGCCACAGAAATGACCACAATTCCAACCAAAACACTGCCACATGGCCCTCATCTTCTTCCATATAGACACTCATCATAACCTCTGGCTGGAGGTTTCCATGAGGGGGCAGCCCAAGACAGTGTCTAGAATAAGCTCCCTTGCCCCTCATTTGCCTAATGTCAGGGTGGCCTGTGAACCAGGAGTGATCAAATACGCCTGCCATTAATACTGCTCTGCTTCTCCAAATTGAGGACTACTGACTTTCGGGTATAGATTCTTTCTGTGAATTGGAGACATGAGAAAACCCAAGAACCTATGGGATAGCCTCTGCAGGGCTTTGAAGAACTCATTTGACCCAAAGGATCCCTATTCTCACTTGATGGAGGTCAGGAACTTTCCAGAGGAAAGTGAGAGGCTTCATCCACAATGACTGCTCTTTTTGCCATTTTGGCTTTGGATGCACACATGGGATCTTTCTTTAATCCATCAGGTGCTGAGAATCTAAGCCACAGCCTCACACAGGGCCAAGAGGCTGATTCACACACATCCCTTTGCAAAGGAATTAAGCAAAAAGCCACAGGTGATGCCCCTTCATTTCCATTTGAAAACTGTTGACTTCAGGCTTCACAAAGGGGTAGCCTGAGGCAAAGACCTTCCTGAGAGTCAGGGCAACAGAACAATAGGTAAGCAAAAGGCCCAAAGCAGGGTTTCTCCACTGACACTTTACTGGTCACACTGATATCTGAGTTTTCTGAGATGCTTGCCATTCCCTTCAGTTATCCAGTACACGGCCATGTCACAGAGCTGGGAGGTGGTACATATCTTGGACACAAAACCATGAGCCAATTCTGGAGAGTGGCCAGAATTCAGGAAGAAAACAGGAACTTAGCAAGATAGTAGGTGTTGCCCATAGATAAGGCAAGCCCCAGTCCATTCATAAATTGGAAAGGATGAATGCTGGAAAGTTTTCTACTAGACAGGACGCATCCATTGATTCATTCTGTTTTCCAATGTCTACAACCAGGGATACAGTGGGATACACAGACATAGAAACACTCGCCTTGTCAAATGACTTACTAGAAACAGTCCACTCCAAACCAAACAAACTGCCTTTCCTACCTATTCTCAGAACATGAGACAAAACCATAAACTCACACCCACACCCACTAAGGCACCTCCTTCCCCCAAGTAGGTCTGTGACTATCTGGAGTGTCTTCTGACTGGTGGGCCATACAATGTTCCCCCAAAATGGCCCGTCCTCTCTCAGATCTGGCCTCCTTGGCCTACTCAATGAACTTGTCAGGAGCCACCAGTGAGCCACTCACTACCTGCTTTCTCAGAAAAGTCCCCTCTTCAGAGCTTTCCTGGCATTTGGTCATCCTCACATCAGTAGGTACCAAGAAAGACTGACTCTCTCCTTGGTAAATGCAAACAAGTCAGCCCACTGGTACTGGGACTGAAACTGGCTCTGGGTGCCTGGCTTCCTGGTTGCCAAGTTCAAAGAGTTCCATCACAAAAGAAGTGAGGTGAGGTCACTTCCTTCAGGAACTGAATGAGGTCACTGCCTTGGCAACCAAATTGTCCTAACTGTTGCTTCCAAGGGTCCTATGAGATGGAGGCTACCCCTGCTTCCTGTGACACTTTCACAAGTTAGAATGGTATATCCTCCATAGGCACCCAGGAACAGCTTTCCACACAGGCCTGGTTTGGTCCATCTTGTCTACATTAAGAAGAGAGAGGCTCATACAGACACAACCCTTCATCCTGACCAGGTTGTTTGCCATGGAAGATGACTTTTGCTCTCTCATGTCCTTCAGAGCTGCCTACTTCTTCTCCAGGGATCATTTCTGCATGGACCTTTGAGTTCTCAGCAGGTGGAAGATCCCCTACATTCCTCTATTGTAAGACCAACTCTGTCCCTGCTCTTCTGTAAAGTTGGATTGAGGGAACAGTGTATGGTTAGGGGTAAGAACATGTTTGATTTGGGTTAGGAATCATTCTACTGGATGAAGAATGGTATTGGGAACCTGCGATATATATAATAATGTATAGGTGAAGTATATGTATGACAACAGAAATCTAAGTAAGCTTTGAAGCCCAGAAGGGCATTGGGCCCTTGACTGGGATACTTAGCTTTGAATTACATTCTGCACAGATGTCTCAGATAAATTGATATACAATGGCATAAGACCTTGTACCTTGGATGATTGAATGTGGAAGAGAACATCCAGTCAAAAAGGGATAGTAGGTAGGATTAGGAAGATAGTCAGTAGGTTTAGGAAGAAGAGTGAGTATAACATTTGGACCAAAAGTTCTTTAGCAGTAGGGTGTCAGTTAGAGAGTAGATGTAAATGTCAGCACATGTGAAGAGTCAGTCACAATAATGAATATGGGAAATTAGGTAGGAGAGCAGATATCAATAGATACATTGGGAAATCAGTCAAAGTATAAAGTGAGTGATAGGATTAGATATTTTCAACAGGGTTGAGGTTGAATATGTACTCTTAGGACGAAGCAACTGTGTAGTCACCAATAGGATTGACATTTGAGAGCATTAGGCCCCTGGACAAGGATGTGTTTAGTAATCCATGCTCACTTTCCATTTAGACTTTGGTACAATCATAAGTGTGAACTTTGCATTATGTGTCCAGAATATCACTGTGATCAAATGTATATGTAGATCAGGTGACATGAGTATTTCTTCCACCATTTCTGGGAGCAATATCTTGAAGACGTGTTGATTAGTATTTGGGGGCACCAATAGGTGTACCTTGTGTCTATGAATATAGAGATAATGCATGAATAGACCATACTGTGAATAAATAGTATAACTGGTTCCAATTTACATAATGGATTGAACTGATACCTGAAAATATATAGGAAATCTAATATTGATACACAATCATTCATTCCAACCAGTTATATATCTAATGGTAATATTAGGGTTCTGGTTTACCATGAAGGCTGTGTGAGATTTGCTTGAAAAATGATTATGGAAATCGAAAATAATGTGTTTGGAAAGAAGTCTCATGAAAAGGCCAGTCCAGAAATATACAGGAATACATGTGTTCTGAAGCAGGAAGTGATTGAAAGTGAACCAAATGCCTGTAAATTTGTGAACTTGTGGATGAAATATATATCCTATGATGTGCATCAACTGAAGAAATAGTGATGTACCAGTGTCGAAAAAAAAGAAACGTCAAAATACACATCATGTATCATAGGAATCTACTTGCATTGATGCTAAACTCGGTCAGTTACTGTAGAAATATTAGGATTTCTAAGGACCATTCACTAGGAAACAAATGTGTATTTCAGGTGGATGAATATTTCTGAGAATAATCTTTGGAAAAGATGATTATAAATCCACATACATGAACATGAATGAATTTAGGGAGTGTATAATAAGACACATATATTTCATACTTTGAAAAATCTGGAGAGAGAGACTGTGTGTGTGTGTGTGTGTGTGTGTGTGTTTGTATATATATATATATATATATATATATATATATATATATATATATATATACATTCAAACAATACAAACACACAGGGACTTTAAAAAGTCGAAATATGTATGCCAATCAAAATTCATCATGAAATATGTATCATCCACAGATCCAAAAATATTTAATTTACTGAACATGGATTTATGTATCATGTTGTTCAAGTAGAAAGCTCACCCATAGGTTGAATTTTCAGTTCCAACAGCATTTACGAGGAGTGATCTCTTGTCACAATTTGTATCTGCCATGTCAGCCTCCTCACAAGAATGTACGTGGGATACCAGGTAGGATTCTATATGTGCATGTAAAAATACATGTGCTGAATAGGCTACAGAGAAAGGGAGACAGGAATTCACATACTTGTTAACTTTACAAACACATGGAGAACTACTTCTCTTAAATTGGACTAGATTTATGACACCTAGCCTTTATAATGCCAAAGGAAAGTCCAATTATACACCATGCCTCCTCTGAACTGCATGTATTGCTATTCTGTTTGTGTTATTTTCCTCCATCATATCAGGATTGGTAATCAGAGTCTAGGAGGGTATGGGTTAGTGTCAGGGATTCAGTATTTTGAATGGAAAATAGGAAAATGAATCCAATGTGTATGCAATTCTGTGCTACACAAAAATCTTCCCACTCTCATCAAGAACAATGCCTTGACATTACCTTTGCCCCAAGTAAGACAGGATTCGAAGCGAAGAGTTAGAAAATCTGTGAATACATATATACAATGGAAAATGCTCAGGAGTTCACAACCTTGGAGGTGGTAGAGGAGTTTCCATAAGTAAGGGACAGGATAAACACTCCCCAAACATGGAGCTCTGCTGGCCTAAAGACTTCTTGGGAAACTGCCTCTGAGGTTGGACCCTTGAAATATATGTTGTTGTCAGGAGCTTTATCTTCCTTTGTAGTGAGACCATCAAAGCTTGGTCTGCATCTATGTGGCCTGGAGGACATGGTTTCTGATTTTCCAATGAACATGAGGCAGCAGTGCTGAATTCTCTCTTTGTAGGTCAACTGTGGCCACTGGGGTCTAAGTGTTTCCCCGTGTGGACTGTGAGGCCATTTGGTCATCCTCCACTTTTCCTGGTGTTTCTTGCTGCTTCACTGGGAGTTTCCTATTTGCTTCATGAAATACAAGGAGTTCAACTGGGACACAGTGCTGGAGGGAGTTCTGTCACGTGTGCTGACTCAGGGTCCTGGGAGAATGCACCAACCAGGCTTCTATCCCACAGAGCTTGCCCCCTTGACCATAGCAACCTGATTCTGAACATTGCCCGGAAACCTCTCCATAGAACAAGATGCCTTTACATATAAGGGTCTGCTGGCTGCACCGTGTCAGTCACAAGCCATGTGGAAGCCAATGGCAGATCCACATGGCCCCACCACAGATGTTTTATCACACACCTGCACACCACTGCTCTAGGCCCACTAATCAGCAGGCTCCAACTTACTGGCATCTCTGTTCTACACCATTTTCATGAAACCCAGTCAATCAAGGCACTGTCTGGTACACTCATGATCAGCAACAGGACATCCAAAGGTTCTCCAGTGCCACGTGGTCATGGGAATTTCAAAAATTTCATGGTATTTATCAAGCCATTTCTCAAGGATGAACTTGGAGGCACTGTGGGTTTCTATTCATTCAGGAACCACTAAATGGTGAGAAAGCTCATTTCAATGAAAGCTCTGGAGAAACACTCAGAGGCAAGGCCTCCCAAGAGTGGCCAAAAGGTCACATCAAGCCAGGCCCATTGAGCTCTACAATGTGAGGTCCCTGTGTGTTTTGACTCTCAATTATGGCTGCCAGGTCTTTAAGAATAAAAACATGTGATATCCTGGCTGAGATTCCCAGTGCTCTGTGGAAAGCCACCCTGGGCCTAGATCTCAGTTTCCAAGGGCAACTCTCATGCGTGGCCTCCTAAAATCCCAACACAATTCATGGCAATACTTCTCTGAGTTCAGTACCAGAACTCAGTCTCTAAGGGGAATCACGCCAGAGTTCAAGCCCAGGTGGACAAAGTCATCCCTTCCAACCGCCACAGAAATGACCACAATTCCAACCAAAACACTGCCACATGGCCCTCATCTTCTTCCATATAGACACTCATCATAACCTCTGGCTGGAGGTTTCCATGAGGGGGCAGCCCAAGACAGTGTCTAGAATAAGCTCCCTTGCCCCTCATTTGCCTAATGTCAGGGTGGCCTGTGAACCAGGAGTGATCAAATACGCCTGCCATTAATACTGCTCTGCTTCTCCAAATTGAGGACTACTGACTTTCGGGTATAGATTCTTTCTGTGAATTGGAGACATGAGAAAACCCAAGAACCTATGGGATAGCCTCTGCAGGGCTTTGAAGAACTCATTTGACCCAAAGGATCCCTATTCTCACTTGATGGAGGTCAGGAACTTTCCAGAGGAAAGTGAGAGGCTTCATCCACAATGACTGCTCTTTTTGCCATTTTGGCTTTGGATGCACACATGGGATCTTTCTTTAATCCATCAGGTGCTGAGAATCTAAGCCACAGCCTCACACAGGGCCAAGAGGCTGATTCACACACATCCCTTTGCAAAGGAATTAAGCAAAAAGCCACAGGTGATGCCCCTTCATTTCCATTTGAAAACTGTTGACTTCAGGCTTCACAAAGGGGTAGCCTGAAGCAAAGACCTTCCTGAGAGTCAGGGCAACAGAACAATAGGTAAGCAAAAGGCCCAAAGCAGGGTTTCTCCACTGACACTTTACTGGTCACACTGATATCTGAGTTTTCTGAGATGCTTGCCATTCCCTTCAGTTATCCAGTACACGGCCATGTCACAGAGCTGGGAGGTGGTACATATCTTGGACACAAAACCATGAGCCAATTCTGGAGAGTGGCCAGAATTCAGGAAGAAAACAGGAACTTAGCAAGATAGTAGGTGTTGCCCATAGATAAGGCAAGCCCCAGTCCATTCATAAATTGGAAAGGATGAATGCTGGAAAGTTTTCTACTAGACAGGACACATCCATTGATTCATTCTCTTTTCCAATGTCTACAACCAGGGATACAGTGGGATACACAGACATAGAAACACTCGCCTTGTCAAATGACTTACTAGAAACAGTCCACTCCAAACCAAACAAACTGCCTTTCCTACCTATTCTCAGAACATGAGACAAAACCATAAACTCACACCCACACCCACTAAGGCACCTCCTTCCCCCAAGTAGGTCTGTGACTATCTGGAGTGTCTTCTGACTGGTGGGCCATACAATGTTCCCCCAAAATGGCCCGTCCTCTCTCAGATCTGGCCTCCTTGGCCTACTCAATGAACTTGTCAGGAGCCACCAGTGAGCCACTCACTACCTGCTTTCTCAGAAAAGTCCCCTCTTCAGAGCTTTCCTGGCATTTGGTCATCCTCACATCAGTAGGTACCAAGAAAGACTGACTCTCTCCTTGGTAAATGCAAACAAGTCAGCCCACTGGTACTGGGACTGAAACTGGCTCTGGGTGCCTGGCTTCCTGGTTGCCAAGTTCAAAGAGTTCCATCACAAAAGAAGTGAGGTGAGGTCACTTCCTTCAGGAACTGAATGAGGTCACTGCCTTGGCAACCAAATTGTCCTAACTGTTGCTTCCAAGGGTCCTATGAGATGGAGGCTACCCCTGCTTCCTGTGACACTTTCACAAGTTAGAATGGTATATCCTCCATAGGCACCCAGGAACAGCTTTCCACACAGGCCTGGTTTGGTCCATCTTGTCTACATTAAGAAGAGAGAGGCTCATACAGACACAACCCTTCATCCTGACCAGGTTGTTTGCCATGGAAGATGACTTTTGCTCTCTCATGTCCTTCAGAGCTGCCTACTTCTTCTCCAGGGATCATTTCTGCATGGACCTTTGAGTTCTCAGCAGGTGGAAGATCCCCTACATTCCTCTATTGTAAGACCAACTCTGTCCCTGCTCTTCTGTAAAGTTGGATTGAGGGAACAGTGTATGGTTAGGGGTAAGAACATGTTTGATTTGGGTTAGGAATCATTCTACTGGATGAAGAATGGTATTGGGAACCTGCGATATATATAATAATGTATAGGTGAAGTATATGTATGACAACAGAAATCTAAGTAAGCTTTGAAGCCCAGAAGGGCATTGGGCCCTTGACTGGGATACTTAGCTTTGAATTACATTCTGCACAGATGTCTCAGATAAATTGATATACAATGGCATAAGACCTTGTACCTTGGATGATTGAATGTGGAAGAGAACATCCAGTCAAAAAGGGATAGTAGGTAGGATTAGGAAGATAGTCAGTAGGTTTAGGAAGAAGAGTGAGTATAACATTTGGACCAAAAGTTCTTTAGCAGTAGGGTGTCAGTTAGAGAGTAGATGTAAATGTCAGCACATGTGAAGAGTCAGTCACAATAATGAATATGGGAAATTAGGTAGGAGAGCAGATATCAATAGATACATTGGGAAATCAGTCAAAGTATAAAGTGAGTGATAGGATTAGATATTTTCAACAGGGTTGAGGTTGAATATGTACTCTTAGGACGAAGCAACTGTGTAGTCACCAATAGGATTGACATTTGAGAGCATTAGGCCCCTGGACAAGGATGTGTTTAGTAATCCATGCTCACTTTCCATTTAGACTTTGGTACAATCATAAGTGTGAACTTTGCATTATGTGTCCAGAATATCACTGTGATCAAATGTATATGTAGATCAGGTGACATGAGTATTTCTTCCACCATTTCTGGGAGCAATATCTTGAAGACGTGTTGATTAGTATTTGGGGGCACCAATAGGTGTACCTTGTGTCTATGAATATAGAGATAATGCATGAATAGACCATACTGTGAATAAATAGTATAACTGGTTCCAATTTACATAATGGATTGAACTGATACCTGAAAATATATAGGAAATCTAATATTGATACACAATCATTCATTCCAACCAGTTATATATCTAATGATAATATTAGGGTTCTGGTTTACCATGAAGGCTGTGTGAGATTTGCTTGAAAAGTGATTATGGAAATCGAAAATAATGTGTTTGGAAAGAAGTCTCATGAAAAGGCCAGTCCAGAAATATACAGGAGTACATGTGTTCTGAAGCAGGAAGTGATTGAAAGTGAACCAAATGCCTGTAAATTTGTGAACTTGTGGATGAAATATATATCCTATGATGTGCATCAACTGAAGAAATAGTGATGTACCAGTGTCGAAAAAAAAGAAACGTCAAAATACACATCATGTATCATAGGAATCTACTTGCATTGATGCTAAACTCGGTCAGTTACTGTAGAAATATTAGGATTTCTAAGGACCATTCACTAGGAAACAAATGTGTATTTCAGGTGGATGAATATTTCTGAGAATAATCTTTGGAAAAGATGATTATAAATCCACATATATGAACATGAATGAATTTAGGGAGTGTATAATAAGACACATATACTTCATACTTTGAAAAATCTGGAGAGAGAGACTGTGTGTGTGTGTGTGTGTGTGTGTGTTTATATATATATATATATATATATATATATATATATACACATACATTCAAACAATACAAACACACAGAGACTTTATTCAAAATATATATGCCAATCAAAATTCATCATGAAATATGTATCATCCACAGATCCAAAAATATTTAATTTACTGAACATGGATTTATGTATCATGTTGTTCAAGTAGAAAGCTCACCCATAGGTTGAATTTTCAGTTCCAACAGCATTTACGAGGAGTGATCTCTTGTCACAATTTGTATCTGCCATGTCAGCCTCCTCACAAGAATGTACGTGGGATACCAGGTAGGATTCTATATGTGCATGTAAAAATACATGTGCTGAATAGGCTACAGAGAAAGGGAGACAGGAATTCACATACTTGTTAACTTTACAAACACATGGAGAACTACTTCTCTTAAATTGGACTAGATTTATAACACCTAGCCTTTATAATGCCAAAGGAAAGTCAAATTATACACCATGCCTCCTCTGAACTGCATGTATTGCTATTCTGTTTGTGTTATTTTCCTCCATCATATCAGGATTGGTAATCAGAGTCTAGGAGGGTATGGGTTAGTGTCAGGGATTCAGTATTTTGAATGGAAAATAGGAAAATGAATCCAATGTGTATGCAATTCTGTGCTACACAAAAATCTTCCCACTCTCATCAAGAACAATGCCTTGACATTACCTTTGCCCCAAGTAAGACACGATTCGAAGAGAAGAGTTAGAAAATCTGTGAATACATATATACAATGGAAAATGCTCAGGAGTTCACAACCTTGGAGGTGGTAGAGGAGTTTCCATAAGTAAGGGACAGGATAAACACTCCCCAAACATGGAGCTCTGCTGGCCTAAAGACTTCTTGGGAAACTGCCTCTGAGGTTGGACCCTTGAAATATATGTTGTTGTCAGGAGCTTTATCTTCCTTTGTAGTGAGACCATCAAAGCTTGGTCTGCATCTATGTGGCCTGGAGGACATGGTTTCTGATTTTCCAATGAACATGAGGTAGCAGTGCTGAATTCTCTCTTTGTAGGTCAACTGTGGCCACTGGGGTCTAAGTGTTTCCGCGTGTGGACTGTGAGGCCATTTGGTCATCCTCCACTTTTCCTGGTGTTTCTTGCTGCTTCACTGGGAGTTTCCTATTTGCTTCATGAAATACAAGGAGTTCAACTGGGACACAGTGCTGGAGGGAGTTCTGTCACGTGTGCTGACTCAGGGTCCTAGGACAATGCACCAACCAGGCTTCTATCCCACAGAGCTTGCCCCCTTGACCATAGCAACCTGATTCTGAACATTGCCCGGAAACCTCTCCATAGAACAAGATGCCTTTACATATAAGGGTCTGCTGGCTGCACCGTGTCAGTCACAAGCCATGTGGAAGCCAATGGCAGATCCACATGGCCCCACCACAGATGTTTTATCACACACCTGCACACCACTGCTCTAGGCCCACTAATCAGCAGGCTCCAACTTACTGGCATCTCTGTTCATGAAACCCAGTCAATCAAGGCACTGTCTGGTACACTCATGATCAGCAACAGGACATCCAAAGGTTCTCCAGTGCCACGTGGTCATGGGAATTTCAAAAATTTCATGGTATTTATCAAGCCATTTCTCAAGGATGAACTTGGAGGCACTGTGGGTTTCTATTCATTCAGGAACCACTAAATGGTGAGGAAGCTCATTTCAATGAAAGCTCTGGAGAAACACTCAGAGGCAAGGCCTCCCAAGAGTGGCCAAAAGGTCACATCAAGCCAGGCCCATTGAGGTCTACAATGTGAGGTCCCTGTGTGTTTTGACTCTCAATTATGGCTGCCAGGTCTTTAAGAATAAAATCATGTGATATCCTGGCTGAGATTCCCAGTGCTCTGTGGAAAGCCACCCTGGGCCTAGATCTCAGTTTCCAAGGGCAACTCTCATGCGTGGCCTCCTAAAATCCCAACACAATTCATGGCAATACTTCTCTGAGTTCAGTACCAGAACTCAGTCTCTAAGGGGAATCACGCCAGAGTTCAAGCCCAGGTGGACAAAGTCATCCCTTCCAACCGCCACAGAAATGACCACAATTCCAAACAAAGCACTGCCACATGGCCCTCATCTTCTTCCATATAGACACTCATCATAACCTCTGGCTGGAGGTTTCCATGAGGGGGCAGCCCAAGACAGTGTCTAGAATAAGCTCCCTTGCCCCTCATTTGCCTAATGTCAGGGTGGCCTGTGAACCAGGAGTGATCAAATACGCCTGCCATTAATACTGCTCTGCTTCTCCAATTTGAGGACTACTGACATTCGGGTATAGATTCTTTCTGTGAATTGGAGACATGAGAAAACCCAAGAACCTATGGGATAGCCTCTGCAGGGCTTTGAAGAACTCATTTGACCCAAAGGATCCCTATTCTCACTTGATGGAGGTCAGGAACTTTCCAGAGGAAAGTGAGAGGCTTCATCCACAATGACTGCTCTTTTTGCCATTTTGGCTTTGGATGCACACATGGGATCTTTCTTTAATCCATCAGGTGCTGAGAATCTAAGCCACAGCCTCACACAGGGCCAAGAGGCTGATTCACACACATCCCTTTGCAAAGGAATTAAGCAAAAAGCCACAGGTGATGCCCCTTCATTTCCATTTGAAAACTGTTGACTTCAGGCTTCACAAAGGGGTAGCCTGAGGCAAAGACCTTCCTGAGAGTCAGGGCAACAGAACAATAGGTAAGCAAAAGGCCCAAAGCAGGGTTTCTCCACTGACACTTTACTGGTCACACTGATATCTGAGTTTTCTGAGATGCTTGCCATTCCCTTCAGTTATCCAGTACACGGCCATGTCACAGAGCTGGGAGGTGGTACATATCTTGGACACAAAACCATGAGCCAATTCTGGAGAGTGGCCAGAATTCAGGAAGAAAACAGGAACTTAGCAAGATAGTAGGTGTTGCCCATAGATAAGGCAAGCCCCAGTCCATTCATAAATTGGAAAGGATGAATGCTGGAAAGTTTTCTACTAGACAGGACGCATCCATTGATTCATTCTCTTTTCCAATGTCTACAACCAGGGATACAGTGGGATACACAGACATAGAAACACTCGCCTTGTCAAATGACTTACTAGAAACAGTCCACTCCAAACCAAACAAACTGCCTTTCCTACCTATTCTCAGAACATGAGACAAAACCATAAACTCACACCCACACCCACTAAGGCACCTCCTTCCCCCAAGTAGGTCTGTGACTATCTGGAGTGTCTTCTGACTGGTGGGCCATACAATGTTCCCCCAAAATGGCCCGTCCTCTCTCAGATCTGGCCTCCTTGGCCTACTCAATGAACTTGTCAGGAGCCACCAGTGAGCCACTCACTACCTGCTTTCTCAGAAAAGTCCCCTCTTCAGAGCTTTCCTGGCATTTGGTCATCCTCACATCAGTAGGTACCAAGAAAGACTGACTCTCTCCTTGGTAAATGCAAACAAGTCAGCCCACTGGGACTGGGACTGAAACTGGCTCTGGGTGCCTGGCTTCCTGGTTGCCAAGTTCAAAGAGTTCCATCACAAAAGAAGTGAGGTGAGGTCACTTCCTTCAGGAACTGAATGAGGTCACTGCCTTGGCAACCAAATTGTCCTAACAGTTGCTTCCAAGGGTCCTATGAGATGGAGGCTGCCCCTTCTTCCTGTGACACTTTCACAAGTTAGAATGGTATATCCTCCATAGGCACCCAGGAACAGCTTTCCACACAGGCCTGGTTTGGTCCATCTTGTCTACATTAAGAAGAGAGAGGCTCATACAGACACAACCCTTCATCCTGACCAGGTTGTTTGCCATGGAAGATGACTTTTGCTCTCTCATGTCCTTCAGAGCTGCCTACTTCTTCTCCAGGGATCATTTCTGCATGGACCTTTGAGTTCTCAGCAGGTGGAAGATCCCCTACATTCCTCTATTGTAAGACCAACTCTGTCCCTGCTCTTCTGTAAAGTTGGATTGAGGGAACAGTGTATGGTTAGGGGTAAGAACATGTTTGATTTGGGTTAGGAATCATTCTACTGGATGAAGAATGGTATTGGGAACCTGCGATATATATAATAATGTATAGGTGAAGTATATGTATGACAACAGAAATCTAAGTAAGCTTTGAAGCCCAGAAGGACATTGGGCCCTTGACTGGGATACTTAGCTTTGAATTACATTCTGCACAGATGTCTCAGATAAATTGATATACAATGGCAAAAGACCTTGTACCTTGGATGATTGAATGTGGAAGAGAACATCCAGTCAAAAAGGGATAGTAGGTAGGATTAGGAAGATAGTCAGTAGGTTTAGGAAGAAGAGTGAGTATAACATTTGGACCAAAAGTTCTTTAGCAGTAGGGTGTCAGTTAGAGAGTAGATGTAAATGTCAGCACATGTGAAGTGTCAGTCACAATAATGAATATGGGAAATTAGGTAGGAGAGCAGATATCAATAGATACATTGGGAAATCAGTCAAAGTATAAAGTGAGTGATAGGATTAGATATTTTCAACAGGGTTGAGGTTGAATATGTACTCTTAGGACGAAGCAACTGTGTAGTCACCAATAGGATTGACATTTGAGAGCATTAGGCCCCTGGACAAGGATGTGTTTAGTAATCCATGCTCACTTTCCATTTAGACTTTGGTACAATCATAAGTGTGAACTTTGCATTATGTGTCCAGAATATCACTGTGATCAAATGTATATGTAGATCAGGTGACATGAGTATTTCTTCCACCATTTCTGGGAGCAATATCTTGAAGACGTGTTGATTAGTATTTGGGGGCACCAATAGGTGTACCTTGTGTCTATGAATATAGAGATAATGCATGAATAGACCATACTGTGAATAAATAATATAACTGGTTCCAATTTACATAATGGATTGAACTGATACCTGAAAATATATAGGAAATCTAATATTGATACACAATCATTCATTCCAACCAGTTATATATCTAATGGTAATATTAGGGTTCTGGTTTACCATGAAGGCTGTGTGAGATTTGCTTGAAAAGTGATTATGGAAATCGAAAATAATGTGTTTGGAAAGAAGTCTCATGAAAAGGCCAGTCCAGAAATATACAGGAGGACATGTGTTCTGAAGCAGGAAGTGATTGAAAGTGAACCAAATGCCTGTAAATTTGTGAACTTGTGGATGAAATATATATCCTATGATGTGCATCAACTGAAGAAATAGTGATGTACCAGTGTCGAAAAAAAAGAAACGTCAAAATACACATCATGTATCATAGGAATCTACTTGCATTGATGCTAAACTCGGTCAGTTACTGTGGAAATATTAGGATTTCTAAGGACCATTCACTAGGAAACAAATGTGTATTTCAGGTGGATGAATATTTCTGAGAATAATCTTTGGAAAAGATGATTATAAATCCACATACATGAGCATGAATGAATTTAGGGAGTGTATAATAAGACACATATATTTCATACTTTGAAAAAACTGGAGAGAGAGACTCTGTGTGTGTGTGTGTTTGTGTATATATATATATATATATATATATATATATATATATATACATACATACATACATTCAAACCATACAAACACACAGAGACATTAAAAAGTCGAAATATATATGCCAATCAAAATTCATCATGAAATATGTATCATCCACAGATCCAAAAATATTTAATTTACTGAACATGGATTTATGTATCATGTTGTTCAAGTAGAAAGCTCACCCATAGTTTGAATTTTCAGTTCCAACAGCATTTACGAGGAGTGATCTCTTGTCACAATTTGTATCTGCCATGTCAGCCTCCTCACAAGAATGTACGTGGGATACCAGGTAGGATTCTATATGTGCATGTAAAAATACATGTGCTGAATAGGCTACAGAGAAAGGGAGACAGGAATTCACATACTTGTTAACTTTACAAACACATGGAGAACTACTTCTCTTAAATTGGACTAGATTTATAACAATTAGCCTTTATAATGCCAAAGGAAACTCCAATTATACACCATGCCTCCTCTGAACTGCATGTATTGCTATTCTGTTTGTGTGATTTTCCTCCATCATATCAGGATTGGTAATCAGAGTCTAGGAGGGTATGGGTTAGTGTCAGGGATTCAGTATTTTGAATGGAAAATAGGAAAATGAATCCAATGTGTATGCAATTCTGTGCTACACAAAAATCTTCCCACTCTCATCAAGAACAATGCCTTGACATTACCTTTGCCCCAAGTAAGACACGATTCGAAGAGAAGAGTTAGAAAATCTGTGAATACATATATACAATGGAAAATGCTCAGGAGTTCACAACCTTGGAGGTGGTAGAGGAGTTTCCATAAGTAAGGGACAGGATAAACACTCCCCAAACATGGAGCTCTGCTGGCCTAAAGACTTCTTGGGAAACTGCCTCTGAGGTTGGACCCTTGAAATATATGTTGTTGTCAGGAGCTTTATCTTCCTTTGTAGTGAGACCATCAAAGCTTGGTCTGCATCTATGTGGCCTGGAGGACATGGTTTCTGATTTTCCAATGAACATGAGGCAGCAGTGCTGAATTCTCTCTTTGTAGGTCAACTGTGGCCACTGGGGTCTAAGTGTTTCCCCGTGTGGACTGTGAGGCCATTTGGTCATCCTCCACTTTTCCTGGTGTTTCTTGCTGCTTCACTGGGAGTTTCCTATTTGCTTCATGAAATACAAGGAGTTCAACTGGGACACAGTGCTGGAGGGAGTTCTGTCACGTGTGCTGACTCAGGGTCCTGGGAGAATGCACCAACCAGGCTTCTATCCCACAGAGCTTGCCCCCTTGACCATAGCAACCTGATTCTGAACATTGCCCGGAAACCTCTCCATAGAACAAGATGCCTTTACATATAAGGGTCTGCTGGCTGCACCGTGTCAGTCACAAGCCATGTGGAAGCCAATGGCAGATCCACATGGCCCCACCACAGATGTTTTATCACACACCTGCACACCACTGCTCTAGGCCCACTAATCAGCAGGCTCCAACTTACTGGCATCTCTGTTCTACACCATTTTCATGAAACCCAGTCAATCAAGGCACTGTCTGGTACACTCATGATCAGCAACACGACATCCAAAGGTTCTCCAGTGCCACGTGGTCATGGGAATTTCAAAAATTTCATGGTATTTATCAAGCCATTTCTCAAGGATGAACTTGGAGGCACTGTGTGTTTCTATTCATTCAGGAACCACTAAATGGTGAGGAAGCTCATTTCAATGAAAGCTCTGGAGAAACACTCAGAGGCAAGGCTTCCCAAGAGTGGCCAAAAGGTCACATCAAGCCAGGCCCATTGAGCTCTACAATGTGAGGTCCCTGTGTGTTTTGACTCTCAATTATGGCTGCCAGGTCTTTAAGAATAAAATCATGTGATATCCTGGCTGAGATTCCCAGTGCTCTGTGGAAAGCCACCCTGGGCCTAGATCTCAGTTTCCAAGGGCAACTCTCATGCGTGGCCTCCTAAAATCCCAACACAATTCATGGCAATACTTCTCTGAGTTCAGTACCAGAACTCAGTCTCTAAGGGGAATCACGCCAGAGTTCAAGCCCAGGTGGACAAAGTCATCCCTTCCAACCGCCACAGAAATGACCACAATTCCAACCAAAACACTGCCACATGGCCCTCATCTTCTTCCATATAGACACTCATCATAACCTCTGGCTGGAGGTTTCCATGAGGGGGCAGCCCAAGACAGTGTCTAGAATAAGCTCCCTTGCCCCTCATTTGCCTAATGTCAGGGTGGCCTGTGAACCAGGAGTGATCAAATACGCCTGCCATTAATACTGCTCTGCTTCTCCAAATTGAGGACTACTGACTTTCGGGTATAGATTCTTTCTGTGAATTGGAGACATGAGAAAACCCAAGAACCTATGGGATAGCCTCTGCAGGGCTTTGAAGAACTCATTTGACCCAAAGGATCCCTATTCTCACTTGATGGAGGTCAGGAACTTTCCAGAGGAAAGTGAGAGGCTTCATCCACAATGACTGCTCTTTTTGCCATTTTGGTTTTGGATGCACACATGGGATCTTTCTTTAATCCATCAGGTGCTGAGAATCTAAGCCACAGCCTCACACAGGGCCAAGAGGCTGATTCACACACATCCCTTTGCAAAGGAATTCAGCAAAAAGCCACAGGTGATGCCCCTTCATTTCCATTTGAAAACTGTTGACTTCAGGCTTCACAAAGGGGTAGCCTGAGGCAAAGACCTTCCTGAGAGTCAGGGCAACAGAACAATAGGTAAGCAAAAGGCCCAAAGCAGGGTTTCTCCACTGACACTTTACTGGTCACACTGATATCTGAGTTTTCTGAGATACTTGCCATTCCCTTCAGTTATCCAGTACACGGCCATGTCACAGAGCTGGGAGGTGGTACATATCTTGGACACAAAACCATGAGCCAATTCTGGAGAGTGGCCAGAATTCAGGAAGAAAACAGGAACTTAGCAAGATAGTAGGTGTTGCCCATAGATAAGGCAAGCCCCAGTCCATTCATAAATTGGAAAGGATGAATGCTGGAAAGTTTTCTACTAGACAGGACGCATCCTTTGATTCATTCTCTTTTCCAATGTCTACAACCAGGGATACAGTGGGATACACAGACATAGAAACACTCGCCTTGTCAAATGACTTACTAGAAACAGTCCACTCCAAACCAAACAAACTGCCTTTCCTACCTATTCTCAGAACATGAGACAAAACCATAAACTCACACCCACACCCACTAAGGCACCTCCTTCCCCCAAGTAGGTCTGTGACTATCTGGAGTGTCTTCTGACTGGTGGGCCATACAATGTTCCCCCAAAATGGCCCGTCCTCTCTCAGATCTGGCCTCCTTGGCCTACTCAATGAAGTTGTCAGGAGCCACCAGTGAGCCACTCACTACCTGCTTTCTCAGAAAAGTCCCCTCTTCAGAGCTTTCCTGGCATTTGGTCATCCTCACATCAGTAGGTACCAAGAAAGACTGACTCTCTCCTTGGTAAATGCAAACAAGTCAGCCCACTGGGACTGGGACTGAAACTGGCTCTGGGTGCCTGGCTTCCTGGTTGCCAAGTTCAAAGAGTTCCATCACAAAAGAAGTGAGGTGAGGTCACTTCCTTCAGGAACTGAATGAGGTCACTGCCTTGGCAACCAAATTGTCCTAACTGTTGCTTCCAAGGGTCCTATGAGATGGAGGCTACCCCTGCTTCCTGTGACACTTTCACAAGTTAGAATGGTATATCCTCCATAGGCACCCAGGAACAGCTTTCCACACAGGCCTGGTTTGGTCCATCTTGTCTACATTAAGAAGTGAGAGGCTCATACAGACACAACCCTTCATCCTGACCAGGTTGTTTGCCATGGAAGATGACTTTTGCTCTCTCATGTCCTTCAGAGCTGCCTACTTCTTCTCCAGGGATCATTTCTGCATGGACCTTTGAGTTCTCAGCAGGTGGAAGATCCCCTACATTCCTCTATTGTAAGACCAACTCTGTCCCTGCTCTTCTGTAAAGTTGGATTGAGGGAACAGTGTATGGTTAGGGGTAAGAACATGTTTGATTTGGGTTAGGAATCATTCTACTGGATGAAGAATGGTATTTGGAACCTGCGATATATATAATAATGTATAGGTGAAGTATATGTATGACAACAGAAATCTAAGTAAGCTTTGAAGCCCAGAAGGGCATTGGGCCCTTGACTGGGATACTTAGCTTTGAATTACATTCTGCACAGATGTCTCAGATAAATTGATATACAATGGCATAAGACCTTGTACCTTGGATGATTGAATGTGGAAGAGAACATCCAGTCAAAAAGGGATAGTAGGTAGGATTAGGAAGATAGTCAGTAGGTTTAGGAAGAAGAGTGAGTATAACATTTGGACCAAAAGTTCTTTAGCAGTAGGGTGTCAGTTAGAGAGTAGATGTAAATGTCAGCACATGTGAAGAGTCAGTCACAATAATGAATATGGGAAATTAGGTAGGAGAGCAGATATCAATAGAGACATTGGGAAATCAGTCAAAGTATAAAGTGAGTGATAGGATTAGATATTTTCAACAGGGTTGAGGTTGAATATGTACTCTTAGGACGAAGCAACTGTGTAGTCACCAATAGGATTGACATTTGAGAGCATTAGGCCCCTGGACAAGGATGTGTTTAGTAATCCATGCTCACTTTCCATTTAGACTTTGGTACAATCATAAGTGTGAACTTTGCATTATGTGTCCAGAATATCACTGTGATCAAATGTATATGTAGATCAGGTGACATGAGTATTTCTTCCACCATTTCTGGGAGCAATATCTTGAAGACGTGTTGATTAGTATTTGGGGGCACCAATAGGTGTACCTTGTGTCTATGAATATAGAGATAATGCATGAATAGACCATACTGTGAATAAATAGTATAACAGGTTCCAATTTACATAATGGATTGAACTGATACCTGAAAATATATAGGAAATCTAATATTGATACACAATCATTCATTCCAACCAGTTATATATCTAATGGTAATATTAGGGTTCTGGTTTACCATGAAGGCTGTGTGAGATTTGCTTGAAAAGTGATTATGGAAATCGAAAATAATGTGTTTGGAAAGAAGTCTCATGAAAAGGCCAGTCCAGAAATATACAGGAGTACATGTGTTCTGAAGCAGGAAGTGATTGAAAGTGAACCAAATGCCTGTAAATTTGTGAACTTGTGGATGAAATATATATCCTATGATGTGCATCAACTGAAGAAATAGTGATGTACCAGTGTCGAAAAAAAAAGAAACGTCAAAATACACATCATGTATCATAGGAATCTACTTGCATTGATGCTAAACTCGGTCAGTTACTGTAGAAATATTAGGATTTCTAAGGACCATTCACTAGGAAACAAATGTGTATTTCAGGTGGATGAATATTTCTGAGAATAATCTTTGGAAAAGATGATTATAAATCCACATATATGAACATGAATGAATTTAGGGAGTGTATAATAAGACACATATACTTCATACTTTGAAAAATCTGGAGAGAGAGACTGTGTGTGTGTGTGTGTGTGTTTATATATATATATATATATATATATATATATATATATATACACATACATTCAAACAATACAAACACACAGAGACTTTATTCAAAATATATATGCCAATCAAAATTCATCATGAAATATGTATCATCCACAGATCCAAAAATATTTAATTTACTGAACATGGATTTATGTATCATGTTGTTCAAGTAGAAAGCTCACCCATAGGTTGAATTTTCAGTTCCAGCAGCATTTACGAGGAGTGATCTCTTCTCACAATTTGTATCTGCCATGTCAGCCTCCTCACAAGAATGTACGTGGGATACCAGGTAGGATTCTATATGTGCATGTAAAAATACATGTGCTGAATAGGCTACAGAGAAAGGGAGACAGGAATTCACATACTTGTTAACTTTACAAACACATGGAGAACTACTTCTCTTAAATTGGACTAGATTTATGACACCTAGCCTTTATAATGCCAAAGGAAAGTCCAATTATACACCATGCCTCCTCTGAACTGCGTGTATTGCTATTCTGTTTGTGTTATTTTCCTCCATCATATCAGGATTGGTAATCAGAGTCTAGGAGGGTATGGGTTAGTGTCAGGGATTCAGTATTTTGAATGGAAAATAGGAAAATGAATCCAATGTGTATGCAATTCTGTGCTACACAAAAATCTTCCCACTCTCATCAAGAACAATGCCTTGACATTACCTTTGCCCCAAGTAAGACACGATTCGAAGAGAAGAGTTAGAAAATCTGTGAATACATATATACAATGGAAAATGCTCAGGAGTTCACAACCTTGGAGGTGGTAGAGGAGTTTCCATAAGTAAGGGACAGGATAAACACTCCCCAAACATGGAGCTCTGCTGGCCTAAAGACTTCTTGGGAAACTGCCTCTGAGGTTGGACCCTTGAAATATATGTTGTTGTCAGGAGCTTTATCTTCCTTTGTAGTGAGACCATCAAAGCTTGGTCTGCATCTATGTGGCCTGGAGGACATGGTTTCTGATTTTCCAATGAACATGAGGCAGCAGTGCTGAATTCTCTCTTTGTAGGTCAACTGTGGCCACTGGGGTCTAAGTGTTTCCCCGTGTGGACTGTGAGGCCATTTGGTCATCCTCCACTTTTCCTGGTGTTTCTTGCTGCTTCACTGGGAGTTTCCTATTTGCTTCATGAAATACAAGGAGTTCAACTGGGACACAGTGCTGGAGGGAGTTCTGTCACGTGTGCTGACTCAGGGTCCTGGGAGAATGCACCAACCAGGCTTCTATCCCACAGAGCTTGCCCCCTTGACCATAGCAACCTGATTCTGAACATTGCCCGGAAACCTCTCCATAGAACAAGATGCCTTTACATATAAGGGTCTGCTGGCTGCACCGTGTCAGTCACAAGCCATGTGGAAGCCAATGGCAGATCCACATGGCCCCACCACAGATGTTTTATCACACACCTGCACACCACTGCTCTAGGCCCACTAATCAGCAGGCTCCAACTTACTGGCATCTCTGTTCTACACCATTTTCATGAAACCCAGTCAATCAAGGCACTGTCTGGTACACTCATGATCAGCAACAGGACATCCAAAGGTCCTCCAGTGCCACGTGGTCATGGGAATTTCAAAAATTTCATGGTATTTATCAAGCCATTTCTCAAGGATGAACTTGGAGGCACTGTGGGTTTCTATTCATTCAGGAACCACTAAATGGTGAGGAAGCTCATTTCAATGAAAGCTCTGGAGAAACACTCAGAGGCAAGGCTTCCCAAGAGTGGCCAAAAGGTCACATCAAGCCAGGCCCATTGAGGTCTACAATGTGAGGTCCCTGTGTGTTTTGACTCTCAATTATGGCTGCCAGGTCTTTAAGAATAAAATCTTGTGATATCCTGGCTGAGATTCCCAGTGCTCTGTGGAAAGCCACCCTGAGCCTAGATCTCAGTTTCCAAGGGCAACTCTCATGCGTGGCCTCCTAAAATCCCAACACAATTCATGGCAATACTTCTCTGAGTTCAGTACCAGAACTCAGTCTCTAAGGGGAATCACGCCAGAGTTCAAGCCCAGGTGGACAAAGTCATCCCTTCCAACCGCCACAGAAATGACCACAATTCCAACCAAAACACTGCCACATGGCCCTCATCTTCTTCCATATAGACACTCATCATAACCTCTGGCTGGAGGTTTCCATGAGGGGGCAGCCCAAGACAGTGTCTAGAATAAGCTCCCTTGCCCCTCATTTGCCTAATGTCAGGGTGGCCTGTGAACCAGGAGTGATCAAATACGCCTGCCATTAATACTGCTCTGCTTCTCCAAATTGAGGACTACTGACTTTCGGGTATAGATTCTTTCTGTGAATTGGAGACATGAGAAAACCCAAGAACCTATGGGATAGCCTCTGCAGGGCTTTGAAGAACTCATTTGACCCAAAGGATCCCTATTCTCACTTGATGGAGGTCAGGAACTTTCCAGAGGAAAGTGAGAGGCTTCATCCACAATGACTGCTCTTTTTGCCATTTTGGCTTTGGATGCACACATGGGATCTTTCTTTAATCCATCAGGTGCTGAGAATCTAAGCCACAGCCTCACACAGGGCCAAGAGGCTGAATCACACACATCCCTTTGCAAAGGAATTAAGCAAAAAGCCACAGGTGATGCCCCTTCATTTCCATTTGAAAACTGTTTACTTCAGGCTTCACAAAGGGGTAGCCTGAAGCAAAGACCTTCCTGAGAGTCAGGGCAACAGAACAATAGGTAAGCAAAAGGCCCAAAGCAGGGTTTCTCCACTGACACTTTACTGGTCACACTGATATCTGAGTTTTCTGAGATGCTTGCCATTCCCTTCAGTTATCCAGTACACGGCCATGTCACAGAGCTGGGAGGTGGTACATATCTTGGACACAAAACCATGAGCCAATTCTGGAGAGTGGCCAGAATTCAGGAAGAAAACAGGAACTTAGCAAGATAGTAGGTGTTGCCCATAGATAAGGCAAGCCCCAGTCCATTCATAAATTGGAAAGGATGAATGCTGGAAAGTTTTCTACTAGACAGGACGCATCCATTGATTCATTCTCTTTTCCAATGTCTACAACCAGGGATACAGTGGGATACACAGACATAGAAACACTCGCCTTGTCAAATGACTTACTAGAAACAGTCCACTCCAAACCAAACAAACTGCCTTTCCTACCTATTCTCAGAACATGAGACAAAACCATAAACTCACACCCACACCCACTAAGGCACCTCCTTCCCCCAAGTAGGTCTGTGACTATCTGGAGTGTCTTCTGACTGGTGGGCCATACAATGTTCCCCCAAAATGGCCCGTCCTCTCTCAGATCTGGCCTCATTGGCCTACTCAATGAACTTGTCAGGAGCCACCAGTGAGCCACTCACTACCTGCTTTCTCAGAAAAGTCCCCTCTTCAGAGCTTTCCTGGCATTTGGTCATCCTCACATCAGTAGGTACCAAGAAAGACTGACTCTCTCCTTGGTAAATGCAAACAAGTCAGCCCACTGGGACTGGGACTGAAACTGGCTCTGGGTGCCTGGCTTCCTGGTTGCCAAGTTCAAAGAGTTCCATCACAAAAGAAGTGAGGTGAGGTCACTTCCTTCAGGAACTGAATGAGGTCACTGCCTTGGCAACCAAATTGTCCTAACAGTTGCTTCCAAGGGTCCTATGAGATGGAGGCTGCCCCTGCTTCCTGTGACACTTTCACAAGTTCGAATGGTATATCCTCCATAGGCACCCAGGAACAGCTTTCCACACAGGCCTGGTTTGGTCCATCTTGTCTACATTAAGAAGAGAGAGGCTCATACAGACACAACCCTTCATCCTGACCAGGTTGTTTGCCATGGAAGATGACTTTTGCTCTCTCATGTCCTTCAGAGATGCCTACTTCTTCTCCAGGGATCATTTCTGCATGGACCTTTGAGTTCTCAGCAGGTGGAAGATCCCCTACATTCCTCTATTGTAAGACCAACTCTGTCCCTGCTCTTCTGTAAAGTTGGATTGAGGGAACAGTGTATGGTTAGGGGTAAGAACATGTTTGATTTGGGTTAGGAATCATTCTACTGGATGAAGAATGGTATTGGGAACCTGCGATATATATAATAATGTATAGGTGAAGTATATGTATGACAACAGAAATCTAAGTAAGCTTTGAAGCCCAGAAGGGCATTGGGCCCTTGACTGGGATACTTAGCTTTGAATTACATTCTGCACAGATGTCTCAGATAAATTGATATACAATGGCATAAGACCTTGTACCTTGGATGATTGAATGTGGAAGAGAACATCCAGTCAAAAAGGGATAGTAGGTAGGATTAGGAAGATAGTCAGTAGGTTTAGGAAGAAGAGTGAGTATAACATTTGGACCAAAAGTTCTTTAGCAGTAGGGTGTCAGTTAGAGAGTAGATGTAAATGTCAGCACATGTGAAGAGTCAGTCACAATAATGAATATGGGAAATTAGGTAGGAGAGCAGATATCAATAGAGACATTGGGAAATCAGTCAAAGTATAAAGTGAGTGATAGGATTAGATATTTTCAACAGGGTTGAGGTTGAATATGTACTCTTAGGACGAAGCAACTGTGTAGTCACCAATAGGATTGACATTTGAGAGCATTAGGCCCCTGGACAAGGATGTGTTTAGTAATCCATGCTCACTTTCCATTTAGACTTTGGTACAATCATAAGTGTGAACTTTGCATTATGTGTCCAGAATATCACTGTGATCAAATGTATATGTAGATCAGGTGACATGAGTATTTCTTCCACCATTTCTGGGAGCAATATCTTGAAGACGTGTTGATTAGTATTTGGGGGCAATAATAGGTGTACCTTGTGTCTATGAATATAGAGATAATGCATGAATAGACCATACTGTGAATAAATAGTATAACTGGTTCCAATTTACATAATGGATTGAACTGATACCTGAAAATATATAGGAAATCTAATATTGATACACAATCATTCATTCCAACCAGTTATATATCTAATGGTAATATTAGGGTTCTGGTTTACCATGAAGGCTGTGTGAGATTTGCTTGAAAAGTGATTATGGAAATCGAAAATAATGTGTTTGGAAAGAAGTCTCATGAAAAAGCCAGTCCAGAAATATACAGGAGTACATGTGTTCTGAAGCAGGAAGTGATTGAAAGTGAACCAAATGCCTGTAAATTTGTGAACTTGTGGATGAAATATATATCCTATGATGTGCATCAACTGAAGAAATAGTGATGTACCAGTGTCGAAAAAAAAGAAACGTCAAAATACACATCATGTATCATAGGAATCTACTTGCATTGATGCTAAACTCGGTCAGTTACTGTAGAAATATTAGGATTTCTAAGGACCATTCACTAGGAAACAAATGTGTATTTCAGGTGGATGAATATTTCTGAGAATAATCTTTGGAAAAGATGATTATAAATCCACATACATGAACATGAATGAATTTAGGGAGTGTATAATAAGACACATATATTTCATACTTTGAAAAATCTGGAGAGAGAGATTGTGTGTGTGTGTGTGTGTGTGTTTGTGTATATATATATATATATATATATATATATATATATATATATATACATACATTCAAACAATACAAACACACAGAGACTTTAAAACGTCGAAATATATATGCCAATCAAAATTCATCATGACATATGTATCATCCACAGATCCAAAAATATTTAATTTACTGAACATGGATTTATGTATCATGTTGTTCAAGTAGAAAGCTCACCCATAGGTTGAATTTTCAGTTCCAACAGCATTTACGAGGAGTGATCTCTTGTCACAATTTGTATCTGCCATGTCAGCCTCCTCACAAGAATGTACGTGGGATACCAGGTAGGATTCTATATGTGCATGTAAAAATACATTTGCTGAATAGGCTACAGAGAAAGGGAGACAGGAATTCACATACTTGTTAACTTTACAAACACATGGAGAACTACTTCTCTTAAATTGGACTAGATTTATAACACCTAGCCTTTATAATGCCAAAGGAAAGTCCAATTATACACCATGCCTCCTCTGAACTGCATGTATTGCTATTCTGTTTGTGTTATTTTCCTCCATCATATCAGGATTGGTAATCAGAGTCTAGGAGGGTATGGGTTAGTGTCAGGGATTCAGTATTTTGAATGGAAAATAGGAAAATGAATCCAATGTGTATGCAATTCTGTGCTACACAAAAATCTTCCCACTCTCATCAAGAACAATGCCTTGACATTACCTTTGCCCCAAGTAAGACACGATTCGAAGAGAAGAGTTAGAAAATCTGTGAATACATATATACAATGGAAAATGCTCAGGAGTTCACAACCTTGGAGGTGGTAGAGGAGTTTCCATAAGGAAGGGACAGGATAAACACTCCCCAAACATGGAGCTCTGCTGGCCTAAAGACTTCTTGGGAAACTGCCTCTGAGGTTGGACCCTTGAAATATATGTTGTTGTCAGGAGCTTTATCTTCCTTTGTAGTGAGACCATCAAAGCTTGGTCTGCATCTATGTGGCCTGGAGGACATGGTTTCTGATTTTCCAATGAACATGAGGCAGCAGTGCTGAATTCTCTCTTTGTAGGTCAACTGTGGCCACTGGGGTCTAAGTGTTTCCCCGTGTGGACTGTGAGGCCATTTGGTCATCCTCCACTTTTCCTGGTGTTTCTTGCTGCTTCACTGGGAGTTTCCTATTTGCTTCATGAAATACAAGGAGTTCAACTGGGACACAGTGCTGGAGGGAGTTCTGTCACGTGTGCTGACTCAGGGTCCTAGGAGAATGCACCAACCAGGCTTCTATCCCACAGAGCTTGCCCCCTTGACCATAGCAACCTGATTCTGAACATTGCCCGGAAACCTCTCCATAGAACAAGATGCCTTTACATATAAGGGTCTGCTGGCTGCACCGTGTCAGTCACAAGCCATGTGGAAGCCAATGGCAGATCCACATGGCCCCACCACAGATGTTTTATCACACACCTGCACACCACTGCTCTAGGCCCACTAATCAGCAGGCTCCAACTTACTGGCATCTCTGTTCTACACCATTTTCATGAAACCCAGTCAATCAAGGCACTGCCTGGTACACTCATGATCAGCAACAGGACATCCAAAGGTTCTCCAGTGCCACGTGGTCATGGGAATTTCAAAAATTTCATGGTATTTATCAAGCCATTTCTCAAGGATGAACTTGAAGGCACTGTGGGTTTCTATTCATTCAGGAACCACTAAATGGTGAGGAAGCTCATTTCAATGAAAGCTCTGGAGAAACACTCAGAGGAAAGGCTTCCCAAGAGTGGCCAAAAGGTCACATCAAGCCAGGCCCATTGAGCTCTACAATGTGAGGTCCCTGTGTGTTTTGACTCTCAATTATGGCTGCCAGGTCTTTAAGAATAAAATCATGTGATATCCTGGCTGAGATTCCCAGTGCTCTGTGGAAAGCCACCCTGGGCCTAGATCTCAGTTTCCAAGGGCAACTCTCATGCGTGGCCTCCTAAAATCCCAACACAATTCATGGCAATACTTCTCTGAGTTCAGTACCAGAACTCAGTCTCTAAGGGGAATCACGCCAGAGTTCAAGCCCAGGTGGACAAAGTCATCCCTTCCAACCGCCACAGAAATGACCACAATTCCAACCAAAACACTGCCACGTGGCCCTCATCTTCTTCCATATAGACACTCATCATAACCTCTGGCTGGAGGTTTCCATGAGGGGGCAGCCCAAGACAGTGTCTAGAATAAGCTCCCTTGCCCCTCATTTGCCTAATGTCAGGGTGGCCTGTGAACCAGGAGTGATCAAATACGCCTGCCATTAATACTGCTCTGCTTCTCCAAATTGAGGACTACTGACTTTCGGGTATAGATTCTTTCTGTGAATTGGAGACATGAGAAAACCCAAGAACCTATGGGATAGCCTCTGCAGGGCTTTGAAGAACTCATTTGACCCAAAGGATCCCTATTCTCACTTGATGGAGGTCAGGAACTTTCCAGAGGAAAGTGAGAGGCTTCATCCACAATGACTGCTCTTTTTGCCATTTTGGCTTTGGATGCACACATGGGATCTTTCTTTAATCCATCAGGTGCTGAGAATCTAAGCCACAGCCTCACACAGGGCCAAGAGGCTGATTCACACACATCCCTTTGCAAAGGAATTAAGCAAAAAGCCACAGGTGATGCCCCTTCATTTCCATTTGAAAACTGTTGACTTCAGGCTTCACAAAGGGGTAGCCTGAGGCAAAGACCTTCCTGAGAGTCAGGGCAACAGAACAATAGGTAAGCAAAAGGCCCAAAGCAGGGTTTCTCCACTGACACTTTACTGGTCACACTGATATCTGAGTTTTCTGAGATGCTTGCCATTCCCTTCAGTTATCCAGTACATGGCCATGTCACAGAGCTGGGAGGTGGTACATATCTTGGACACAAAACCATGAGCCAATTCTGGAGAGTGGCCAGAATTCAGGAAGAAAACAGGAACTTAGCAAGATAGTAGGTGTTGCCCATAGATAAGGCAAGCCCCAGTCCATTCATAAATTGGAAAGGATGAATGCTGGAAAGTTTTCTACTAGACAGGACGCATCCATTGATTCATTCTCTTTTCCAATGTCTACAACCAGGGATACAGTGGGATACACAGACATAGAAACACTCGCCTTGTCAAATGACTTACTAGAAACAGTCCACTCCAAACCAAACAAACTGCCTTTCCTACCTATTCTCAGAACATGAGACAAAACCATAAACTCACACCCACACCCACTAAGGCACCTCCTTCCCCCAAGTAGGTCTGTGACTATCTGGAGTGTCTTCTGACTGGTGGGCCATACAATGTTCCCCCAAAATGGCCCGTCCTCTCTCAGATCTGGCCTCCTTGGCCTACTCAATGAACTTGTCAGGAGCCACCAGTGAGCCACTCACTACCTGCTTTCTCAGAAAAGTCCCCTCTTCAGAGCTTTCCTGGCATTTGGTCATCCTCACATCAGTAGGTACCAAGAAAGACTGACTCTCTCCTTGGTAAATGCAAACAAGTCAGCCCACTGGGACTGGGACTGAAACTGGCTCTGGGTGCCTGGCTTCCTGGTTGCCAAGTTCAAAGAGTTCCATCACAAAAGAAGTGAGGTGAGGTCACTTCCTTCAGGAACTGAATGAGGTCACTGCCTTGGCAACCAAATTGTCCTAACAGTTGCTTCCAAGGGTCCTATGAGATGGAGGCTGCCCCTGCTTCCTGTGACACTTTCACAAGTTAGAATGGTATATCCTCCGTAGGCACCCAGGAACAGCTTTCCACACAGGCCTGGTTTGGTCCATCTTGTCTACATTAAGAAGAGAGAGGCTCATACAGACACAACCCTTCATCCTGACCAGGTTGTTTGCCATGGAAGATGACTTTTGCTCTCTCATGTCCTTCAGAGCTGCCTACTTCTTCTCCAGGGATCATTTCTGCATGGACCTTTGAGTTCTCAGCAGGTGGAAGATCCCCTACATTCCTCTATTGTAAGACCAACTCTGTCCCTGCTCTTCTGTAAAGTTGGATTGAGGGAACAGTGTATGGTTAGGGGTAAGAACATGTTTGATTTGGGTTAGGAATCATTCTACTGGATGAAGAATGGTATTGGGAACCTGCGATATATATAATAATGTATAGGTGAAGTATATGTATGACAACAGAAATCTAAGTAAGCTTTGAAGCCCAGAAGGGCATTGGGCCCTTGACTGGGATACTTAGCTTTGAATTACATTCTGCACAGATGTCTCAGATAAATTGATATACAATGGCATAAGACCTTGTACCTTGGATGATTGAATGTGGAAGAGAACATCCAGTCAAAAAGGGATAGTAGGTAGGATTAGGAAGATAGTCAGTAGGTTTAGGAAGAAGAGTGAGTATAACATTTGGACCAAAAGTTCTTTAGCAGTAGGGTGTCAGTTAGAGAGTAGATGTAAATGTCAGCACATGTGAAGAGTCAGTCACAATAATGAATATGGGAAATTAGGTAGGAGAGCAGATATCAATAGATACATTGGGAAATCAGTCAAAGTATAAAGTGAGTGATAGGATTAGATATTTTCAACAGGGTTGAGGTTGAATATGTACTCTTAGGACGAAGCAACTGTGTAGTCACCAATAGGATTGACATTTGAGAGCATTAGGCCCCTGGACAAGGATGTGTTTAGTAATCCATGCTCACTTTCCATTTAGACTTTGGTACAATCATAAGTGTGAACTTTGCATTATGTGTCCAGAATATCACTGTGATCAAATGTATATGTAGATCAGGTGACATGAGTATTTCTTCCACCATTTCTGGGAGCAATATCTTGAAGACGTGTTGATTAGTATTTGGGGGCACCAATAGGTGTACCTTGTGTCTATCAATATAGAGATAATGCATGAATAGACCATACTGTGAATAAATAGTATAACTGGTTCCAATTTACATAATGGATTGAACTGATACCTGAAAATATATAGGAAATCTAATATTGATACACAATCATTCATTCCAACCAGTTATATATCTAATGGTAATATTAGGGTTCTGGTTTACCATGAAGGCTGTGTGAGATTTGCTTGAAAATTGATTATGGAAATTGAAAATAATGTGTTTGGAAAGAAGTCTCATGAAAAGGCCAGTCCAGAAATATACAGGAGTACATGTGTTCTGAAGCAGGAAGTGATTGAAAGTGAACCAAATGCCTGTAAATTTGTGAACTTGTGGATGAAATATATATCCTATGATGTGCATCAACTGAAGAAATAGTGATGTACCAGTGTCGAAAAAAAAAGAAACGTCAAAATACACATCATGTATCATAGGAATCTACTTGCATTGATGCTAAACTCGGTCAGTTACTGTAGAAATATTAGGATTTCTAAGGACCATTCACTAGGAAACAAATGTGTATTTCAGGTGGATGAATATTTCTGAGAATAATCTTTGGAAAAGATGATTATAAATCCACATATATGAACATGAATGAATTTAGGGAGTGTATAATAAGACACATATACTTCATACTTTGAAAAATCTGGAGAGAGAGACTGTGTGTGTGTGTGTGTGTGTTTATATATATATATATATATATATATATATATATATATATACACATACATTCAAACAATACAAACACACAGAGACTTTATTCAAAATATATATGCCAATCAAAATTCATCATGAAATATGTATCATCCACAGATCCAAAAATATTTAATTTACTGAACATGGATTTATGTATCATGTTGTTCAAGTAGAAAGCTCACCCATAGGTTGAATTTTCAGTTCCAGCAGCATTTACGAGGAGTGATCTCTTCTCACAATTTGTATCTGCCATGTCAGCCTCCTCACAAGAATGTACGTGGGATACCAGGTAGGATTCTATATGTGCATGTAAAAATACATGTGCTGAATAGGCTACAGAGAAAGGGAGACAGGAATTCACATACTTGTTAACTTTACAAACACATGGAGAACTACTTCTCTTAAATTGGACTAGATTTATGACACCTAGCCTTTATAATGCCAAAGGAAAGTCCAATTATACACCATGCCTCCTCTGAACTGCGTGTATTGCTATTCTGTTTGTGTTATTTTCCTCCATCATATCAGGATTGGTAATCAGAGTCTAGGAGGGTATGGGTTAGTGTCAGGGATTCAGTATTTTGAATGGAAAATAGGAAAATGAATCCAATGTGTATGCAATTCTGTGCTACACAAAAATCTTCCCACTCTCATCAAGAACAATGCCTTGACATTACCTTTGCCCCAAGTAAGACACGATTCGAAGAGAAGAGTTAGAAAATCTGTGAATACATATATACAATGGAAAATGCTCAGGAGTTCACAACCTTGGAGGTGGTAGAGGAGTTTCCATAAGTAAGGGACAGGATAAACACTCCCCAAACATGGAGCTCTGCTGGCCTAAAGACTTCTTGGGAAACTGCCTCTGAGGTTGGACCCTTGAAATATATGTTGTTGTCAGGAGCTTTATCTTCCTTTGTAGTGAGACCATCAAAGCTTGGTCTGCATCTATGTGGCCTGGAGGACATGGTTTCTGATTTTCCAATGAACATGAGGCAGCAGTGCTGAATTCTCTCTTTGTAGGTCAACTGTGGCCACTGGGGTCTAAGTGTTTCCCCGTGTGGACTGTGAGGCCATTTGGTCATCCTCCACTTTTCCTGGTGTTTCTTGCTGCTTCACTGGGAGTTTCCTATTTGCTTCATGAAATACAAGGAGTTCAACTGGGACACAGTGCTGGAGGGAGTTCTGTCACGTGTGCTGACTCAGGGTCCTGGGAGAATGCACCAACCAGGCTTCTATCCCACAGAGCTTGCCCCCTTGACCATAGCAACCTGATTCTGAACATTGCCCGGAAACCTCTCCATAGAACAAGATGCCTTTACATATAAGGGTCTGCTGGCTGCACCGTGTCAGTCACAAGCCATGTGGAAGCCAATGGCAGATCCACATGGCCCCACCACAGATGTTTTATCACACACCTGCACACCACTGCTCTAGGCCCACTAATCAGCAGGCTCCAACTTACTGGCATCTCTGTTCTACACCATTTTCATGAAACCCAGTCAATCAAGGCACTGTCTGGTACACTCATGATCAGCAACAGGACATCCAAAGGTCCTCCAGTGCCACGTGGTCATGGGAATTTCAAAAATTTCATGGTATTTATCAAGCCATTTCTCAAGGATGAACTTGGAGGCACTGTGGGTTTCTATTCATTCAGGAACCACTAAATGGTGAGGAAGCTCATTTCAATGAAAGCTCTGGAGAAACACTCAGAGGCAAGGCTTCCCAAGAGTGGCCAAAAGGTCACATCAAGCCAGGCCCATTGAGGTCTACAATGTGAGGTCCCTGTGTGTTTTGACTCTCAATTATGGCTGCCAGGTCTTTAAGAATAAAATCTTGTGATATCCTGGCTGAGATTCCCAGTGCTCTGTGGAAAGCCACCCTGAGACTAGATCTCAGTTTCCAAGGGCAACTCTCATGCGTGGCCTCCTAAAATCCCAACACAATTCATGGCAATACTTCTCTGAGTTCAGTACCAGAACTCAGTCTCTAAGGGGAATCACGCCAGAGTTCAAGCCCAGGTGGACAAAGTCATCCCTTCCAACCGCCACAGAAATGACCACAATTCCAACCAAAACACTGCCACATGGCCCTCATCTTCTTCCATATAGACACTCATCATAACCTCTGGCTGGAGGTTTCCATGAGGGGGCAGCCCAAGACAGTGTCTAGAATAAGCTCCCTTGCCCCTCATTTGCCTAATGTCAGGGTGGCCTGTGAACCAGGAGTGATCAAATACGCCTGCCATTAATACTGCTCTGCTTCTCCAAATTGAGGACTACTGACTTTCGGGTATAGATTCTTTCTGTGAATTGGAGACATGAGAAAACCCAAGAACCTATGGGATAGCCTCTGCAGGGCTTTGAAGAACTCATTTGACCCAAAGGATCCCTATTCTCACTTGATGGAGGTCAGGAACTTTCCAGAGGAAAGTGAGAGGCTTCATCCACAATGACTGCTCTTTTTGCCATTTTGGCTTTGGATGCACACATGGGATCTTTCTTTAATCCATCAGGTGCTGAGAATCTAAGCCACAGCCTCACACAGGGCCAAGAGGCTGAATCACACACATCCCTTTGCAAAGGAATTAAGCAAAAAGCCACAGGTGATGCCCCTTCATTTCCATTTGAAAACTGTTTACTTCAGGCTTCACAAAGGGGTAGCCTGAAGCAAAGACCTTCCTGAGAGTCAGGGCAACAGAACAATAGGTAAGCAAAAGGCCCAAAGCAGGGTTTCTCCACTGACACTTTACTGGTCACACTGATATCTGAGTTTTCTGAGATGCTTGCCATTCCCTTCAGTTATCCAGTACACGGCCATGTCACAGAGCTGGGAGGTGGTACATATCTTGGACACAAAACCATGAGCCAATTCTGGAGAGTGGCCAGAATTCAGGAAGAAAACAGGAACTTAGCAAGATAGTAGGTGTTGCCCATAGATAAGGCAAGCCCCAGTCCATTCATAAATTGGAAAGGATGAATGCTGGAAAGTTTTCTACTAGACAGGACGCATCCATTGATTCATTCTCTTTTCCAATGTCTACAACCAGGGATACAGTGGGATACACAGACATAGAAACACTCGCCTTGTCAAATGACTTACTAGAAACAGTCCACTCCAAACCAAACAAACTGCCTTTCCTACCTATTCTCAGAACATGAGACAAAACCATAAACTCACACCCACGCCCACTAAGGCACCTCCTTCCCCCAAGTAGGTCTGTGACTATCTGGAGTGTCTTCTGACTGGTGGGCCATACAATGTTCCCCCAAAATGGCCCGTCCTCTCTCAGATCTGGCCTCCTTGGCCTACTCAATGAACTTGTCAGGAGCCACCAGTGAGCCACTCACTACCTGCTTTCTCAGAAAAGTCCCCTCTTCAGAGCTTTCCTGGCATTTGGTCATCCTCACATCAGTAGGTACCAAGAAAGACTGACTCTCTCCTTGGTAAATGCAAACAAGTCAGCCCACTGGGACTGGGACTGAAACTGGCTCTGGGTGCCTGGCTTCCTGGTTGCCAAGTTCAAAGAGTTCCATCACAAAAGAAGTGAGGTGAGGTCACTTCCTTCAGGAACTGAATGAGGTCACTGCCTTGGCAACCAAATTGTCCTAACAGTTGCTTCCAAGGGTCCTATGAGATGGAGGCTGCCCCTGCTTCCTGTGACACTTTCACAAGTTAGAATGGTATATCCTCCATAGGCACCCAGGAACAGCTTTCCACACAGGCCTGGTTTGGTCCATCTTGTCTACATTAAGAAGAGAGAGGCTCATACAGACACAACCCTTCATCCTGACCAGGTTGTTTGCCATGGAAGATGACTTTTGCTCTCTCATGTCCTTCAGAGCTGCCTACTTCTTCTCCAGGGATCATTTCTGCATGGACCTTTGAGTTCTCAGCAGGTGGAAGATCTTCTACATTCCTCTCTTGTAAGACCAACTCTGTCCCTGCTCTTCTGTAAAGTTGGATTGAGGGAACAGTGTATGGTTAGGGGTAAGAACATGTTTGATTTGGGTTAGGAATCATTCTACTGGATGAAGAATGGTATTGGGAACCTGCGATATATATAATAATGTATAGGTGAAGTATATGTATGACAACAGAAATCTAAGTAAGCTTTGAAGCCCAGAAGGGCATTGGGCCCTTGACTGGGATACTTAGCTTTGAATTACATTCTGCACAGATGTCTCAGATAAATTGATATACAATGGCATAAGACCTTGTACCTTGGATGATTGAATGTGGAAGAGAACATCCAGTCAAAAAGGGATAGTAGGTAGGATTAGGAAGATAGTCAGTAGGTTTAGGAAGAAGAGTGAGTATAACATTTGGACCAAAAGTTCTTTAGCAGTAGGGTGTCAGTTAGAGAGTAGATGTAAATGTCAGCACATGTGAAGAGTCAGTCACAATAATGAATATGGGAAATTAGGTAGGAGAGCAGATATCAATAGAGACATTGGGAAATCAGTCAAAGTATAAAGTGAGTGATAGGATTAGATATTTTCAACAGGGTTGAGGTTGAATATGTACTCTTAGGACGAAGCAACTGTGTAGTCACCAATAGGATTGACATTTGAGAGCATTAGGCCCCTGGACAAGGATGTGTTTAGTAATCCATGCTCACTTTCCATTTAGACTTTGGTACAATCATAAGTGTGAACTTTGCATTATGTGTCCAGAATATCACTGTGATCAAATGTATATGTAGATCAGGTGACATGAGTATTTCTTCCACCATTTCTGGGAGCAATATCTTGAAGACGTGTTGATTAGTATTTGGGGGCACCAATAGGTGTACCTTGTGTCTATGAATATAGAGATAATGCATGAATAGACCATACTGTGAATAAATAGTATAACTGGTTCCAATTTACATAATGGATTGAACTGATACCTGAAAATATATAGGAAATCTAATATTGATACACAATCATTCATTCCAACCAGTTATATATCTAATGGTAATATTAGGGTTCTGGTTTACCATGAAGGCTGTGTGAGATTTGCTTGAAAAGTGATTATGGAAATCGAAAATAATGTGTTTGGAAAGAAGTCTCATGAAAAAGCCAGTCCAGAAATATACAGGAGTACATGTGTTCTGAAGCAGGAAGTGATTGAAAGTGAACCAAATGCCTGTAAATTTGTGAACTTGTGGATGAAATATATATCCTATGATGTGCATCAACTGAAGAAATAGTGATGTACCAGTGTCGAAAAAAAAGAAACGTCAAAATACACATCATGTATCATAGGAATCTACTTGCATTGATGCTAAACTCGGTCAGTTACTGTAGAAATATTAGGATTTCTAAGGACCATTCACTAGGAAACAAATGTGTATTTCAGGTGGATGAATATTTCTGAGAATAATCTTTGGAAAAGATGATTATAAATCCACATACATGAACATGAATGAATTTAGGGAGTGTATAATAAGACACATATATTTCATACTTTGAAAAATCTGGAGAGAGAGATTGTGTGTGTGTGTGTGTGTGTGTGTTTGTGTATATATATATATATATATATATATATATATATATATATATATATACATACATTCAAACAATACAAACACACAGAGACTTTAAAACGTCGAAATATATATGCCAATCAAAATTCATCATGAAATATGTATCATCCACAGATCCAAAAATATTTAATTTACTGAACATGGATTTATGTATCATGTTGTTCAAGTAGAAAGCTCACCCATAGGTTGAATTTTCAGTTCCAACACAATTTACGAGGAGTGATCTCTTGTCACAATTTGTTTCTGCCATGTCAGCCTCCTCACAAGAATGTACGTGGGATACCAGGTAGGATTCTATATGTGCATGTAAAAATACATGTGCTGAATAGGCTACAGAGAAAGGGAGACAGGAATTCACATACTTGTTAACTTTACAAACACATGGAGAACTACTTCTCTTAAATTGGACTAGATTTATGACACCTAGCCTTTATAATGCCAAAGGAAAGTCCAATTATACACCATGCCTCCTCGGAACTGCATGTATTGCTATTCTGTTTGTGTTATTTTCCTCCATCATATCAGGATTGGTAATCAGAGTCTAGGAGGGTATGGGTTAGTGTCAGGGATTCAGTATTTTGAATGGAAAATAGGAAAATGAATCCAATGTGTATGCAATTCTGTGCTACACAAAAATCTTCCCACTCTCATCAAGAACAATGCCTTGACATTACCTTTGCCCCAAGTAAGACACGATTCGAAGAGAAGAGTTAGAAAATCTGTGAATACATATATACAATGGAAAATGCTCAGGAGTTCACAACCTTGGAGGTGGTAGAGGAGTTTCCATAAGGAAGGGACAGGATAAACACTCCCCAAACATGGAGCTCTGCTGGCCTAAAGACTTCTTGGGAAACTGCCTCTGAGGTTGGACCCTTGAAATATATGTTGTTGTCAGGAGCTTTATCTTCCTTTGTAGTGAGACCATCAAAGCTTGGTCTGCATCTATGTGGCCTGGAGGACATGGTTTCTGATTTTCCAATGAACATGAGGCAGCAGTGCTGAATTCTCTCTTTGTAGGTCAACTGTGGCCACTGGGGTCTAAGTGTTTCCCCGTGTGGACTGTGAGGCCATTTGGTCATCCTCCACTTTTCCTGGTGTTTCTTGCTGCTTCACTGGGAGTTTCCTATTTGCTTCATGAAATACAAGGAGTTCAACTGGGACACAGTGCTGGAGGGAGTTCTGTCACGTGTGCTGACTCAGGGTCCTAGGAGAATGCACCAACCAGGCTTCTATCCCACAGAGCTTGCCCCCTTGACCATAGCAACCTGATTCTGAACATTGCCCGGAAACCTCTCCATAGAACAAGATGCCTTTACATATAAGGGTCTGCTGGCTGCACCGTGTCAGTCACAAGCCATGTGGAAGCCAATGGCAGATCCACATGGCCCCACCACAGATGTTTTATCACACACCTGCACACCACTGCTCTAGGCCCACTAATCAGCAGGCTCCAACTTACTGGCATCTCTGTTCTACACCATTTTCATGAAACCCAGTCAATCAAGGCACTGCCTGGTACACTCATGATCAGCAACAGGACATCCAAAGGTTCTCCAGTGCCACGTGGTCATGGGAATTTCAAAAATTTCATGGTATTTATCAAGCCATTTCTCAAGGATGAACTTGGAGGCACTGTGGGTTTCTATTCATTCAGGAACCACTAAATGGTGAGGAAGCTCATTTCAATGAAAGCTCTGGAGAAACACTCAGAGGAAAGGCTTCCCAAGAGTGGCCAAAAGGTCACATCAAGCCAGGCCCATTGAGCTCTACAATGTGAGGTCCCTGTGTGTTTTGACTCTCAATTATGGCTGCCAGGTCTTTAAGAATAAAATCATGTGATATCCTGGCTGAGATTCCCAGTGCTCTGTGGAAAGCCACCCTGGGCCTAGATCTCAGTTTCCAAGGGCAACTCTCATGCGTGGCCTCCTAAAATCCCAACACAATTCATGGCAATACTTCTCTGAGTTCAGTACCAGAACTCAGTCTCTAAGGGGAATCACGCCAGAGTTCAAGCCCAGGTGGACAAAGTCATCCCTTCCAACCGCCACAGAAATGACCACAATTCCAACCAAAACACTGCCACGTGGCCCTCATCTTCTTCCATATAGACACTCATCATAACCTCTGGCTGGAGGTTTCCATGAGGGGGCAGCCCAAGACAGTGTCTAGAATAAGCTCCCTTGCCCCTCATTTGCCTAATGTCAGGGTGGCCTGTGAACCAGGAGTGATCAAATACGCCTGCCATTAATACTGCTCTGCTTCTCCAAATTGAGGACTACTGACTTTCGGGTATAGATTCTTTCTGTGAATTGGAGACATGAGAAAACCCAAGAACCTATGGGATAGCCTCTGCAGGGCTTTGAAGAACTCATTTGACCCAAAGGATCCCTATTCTCACTTGATGGAGGTCAGGAACTTTCCAGAGGAAAGTGAGAGGCTTCATCCACAATGACTGCTCTTTTTGCCATTTTGGCTTTGGATGCACACATGGGATCTTTCTTTAATCCATCAGGTGCTGAGAATCTAAGCCACAGCCTCACACAGGGCCAAGAGGCTGATTCACACACATCCCTTTGCAAAGGAATTAAGCAAAAAGCCACAGGTGATGCCCCTTCATTTCCATTTGAAAACTGTTGACTTCAGGCTTCACAAAGGGGTAGCCTGAGGCAAAGACCTTCCTGAGAGTCAGGGCAACAGAACAATAGGTAAGCAAAAGGCCCAAAGCAGGGTTTCTCCACTGACACTTTACTGGTCACACTGATATCTGAGTTTTCTGAGATGCTTGCCATTCCCTTCAGTTATCCAGTACATGGCCATGTCACAGAGCTGGGAGGTGGTACATATCTTGGACACAAAACCATGAGCCAATTCTGGAGAGTGGCCAGAATTCAGGAAGAAAACAGGAACTTAGCAAGATAGTAGGTGTTGCCCATAGATAAGGCAAGCCCCAGTCCATTCATAAATTGGAAAGGATGAATGCTGGAAAGTTTTCTACTAGACAGGACGCATCCATTGATTCATTCTCTTTTCCAATGTCTACAACCAGGGATACAGTGGGATACACAGACATAGAAACACTCGCCTTGTCAAATGACTTACTAGAAACAGTCCACTCCAAACCAAACAAACTGCCTTTCCTACCTATTCTCAGAACATGAGACAAAACCATAAACTCACACCCACACCCACTAAGGCACCTCCTTCCCCCAAGTAGGTCTGTGACTATCTGGAGTGTCTTCTGACTGGTGGGCCATACAATGTTCCCCCAAAATGGCCCGTCCTCTCTCAGATCTGGCCTCCTTGGCCTACTCAATGAACTTGTCAGGAGCCACCAGTGAGCCACTCACTACCTGCTTTCTCAGAAAAGTCCCCTCTTCAGAGCTTTCCTGGCATTTGGTCATCCTCACATCAGTAGGTACCAAGAAAGACTGACTCTCTCCTTGGTAAATGCAAACAAGTCAGCCCACTGGGACTGGGACTGAAACTGGCTCTGGGTGCCTGGCTTCCTGGTTGCCAAGTTCAAAGAGTTCCATCACAAAAGAAGTGAGGTGAGGTCACTTCCTTCAGGAACTGAATGAGGTCACTGCCTTGGCAACCAAATTGTCCTAACAGTTGCTTCCAAGGGTCCTATGAGATGGAGGCTGCCCCTGCTTCCTGTGACACTTTCACAAGTTAGAATGGTATATCCTCCGTAGGCACCCAGGAACAGCTTTCCACACAGGCCTGGTTTGGTCCATCTTGTCTACATTAAGAAGAGAGAGGCTCATACAGACACAACCCTTCATCCTGACCAGGTTGTTTGCCATGGAAGATGACTTTTGCTCTCTCATGTCCTTCAGAGCTGCCTACTTCTTCTCCAGGGATCATTTCTGCATGGACCTTTGAGTTCTCAGCAGGTGGAAGATCCCCTACATTCCTCTATTGTAAGACCAACTCTGTCCCTGCTCTTCTGTAAAGTTGGATTGAGGGAACAGTGTATGGTTAGGGGTAAGAACATGTTTGATTTGGGTTAGGAATCATTCTACTGGATGAAGAATGGTATTGGGAACCTGCGATATATATAATAATGTATAGGTGAAGTATATGTATGACAACAGAAATCTAAGTAAGCTTTGAAGCCCAGAAGGGCATTGGGCCCTTGACTGGGATACTTAGCTTTGAATTACATTCTGCACAGATGTCTCAGATAAATTGATATACAATGGCATAAGACCTTGTACCTTGGATGATTGAATGTGGAAGAGAACATCCAGTCAAAAAGGGATAGTAGGTAGGATTAGGAAGATAGTCAGTAGGTTTAGGAAGAAGAGTGAGTATAACATTTGGACCAAAAGTTCTTTAGCAGTAGGGTGTCAGTTAGAGAGTAGATGTAAATGTCAGCACATGTGAAGAGTCAGTCACAATAATGAATATGGGAAATTAGGTAGGAGAGCAGATATCAATAGATACATTGGGAAATCAGTCAAAGTATAAAGTGAGTGATAGGATTAGATATTTTCAACAGGGTTGAGGTTGAATATGTACTCTTAGGACGAAGCAACTGTGTAGTCACCAATAGGATTGACATTTGAGAGCATTAGGCCCCTGGACAAGGATGTGTTTAGTAATCCATGCTCACTTTCCATTTAGACTTTGGTACAATCATAAGTGTGAACTTTGCATTATGTGTCCAGAATATCACTGTGATCAAATGTATATGTAGATCAGGTGACATGAGTATTTCTTCCACCATTTCTGGGAGCAATATCTTGAAGACGTGTTGATTAGTATTTGGGGGCACCAATAGGTGTACCTTGTGTCTATCATTATAGAGATAATGCATGAATAGACCATACTGTGAATAAATAGTATAACTGGTTCCAATTTACATAATGGATTGAACTGATACCTGAAAATATATAGGAAATCTAATATTGATACACAATCATTCATTCCAACCAGTTATATATCTAATGGTAATATTAGGGTTCTGGTTTACCATGAAGGCTGTGTGAGATTTGCTTGAAAATTGATTATGGAAATCGAAAATAATGTGTTTGGAAAGAAGTCTCATGAAAAGGCCAGTCCAGAAATATACAGGAGTACATGTGTTCTGAAGCAGGAAGTGATTGAAAGTGAACCAAATGTCTGTAAATTTGTGAACTTGTGGATGAAATATATATCCTATGATGTGCATCAACTGAAGAAATAGTGATGTACCAGTGTCGAAAAAAAAGAAACGTCAAAATACACATCATGTATCATAGGAATCTACTTGCATTGATGCTAAACTCGGTCAGTTACTGTAGAAATATTAGGATTTCTAAGGACCATTCACTATGAAACAAATGTGTATTTCAGGTGGATGAATATTTCTGAGAATAATCTTTGGAAAAGATGATTATAAATCCACATACATGAACATGAATGAATTTAGGGAGTGTATAATAAGACACATATATTTCATATTTTGAAAAATCTGGAGAGAGAGACTGTGTGTGTGTGTGTTTGTGTATATATATATATATATATATATATATATATATATACATACATTCAAACAATACAAACACACAGAGACTTTAAAAAGTCGAAATATATATGCCAATCAAAATTCATCATGAAATATGTATCATCCACTGATCCAAAAATATTTAATTTACTGAACATGGATTTATGTATCATGTTGTTCAAGTAGAAAGCTCACCCATAGGTTGAATTTTCAGTTCAAACAGCATTTACGATTAGTGATCTCTTCTCACAATTTGTATCTGCCATGTCAGCCTCCTCACAAGAATGTACGTGGGATACCAGGTAGGATTCTATATGTGCATGTAAAAATACATGTGCTGAATAGGCTACAGGGAAAGGGAGACAGGAATTCACATACTTGTTAACTTTACAAACACATGGAGAACTACTTCTCTTAAATTGGACTAGATTTATAACACCTAGCCTTTATAATGCCAAAGGAAAGTCCAATTATACACCATGCCTCCTCTGAACTGCATATATTGCTATTCTGTTTGTGTTATTTTCCTCCATCATATCAGGATTGGTAATCAGAGTCTAGGATGGTATTTGTTAGTGTCAGGGATTCAGTATTTTGAATGGAAAATAGGAAAATGAATCCAATGTGTATGCAATTCTGTGCTACACAAAAATCTTCCCACTCTCATCAAGAACAATGCCTTGACATTACCTTTGCCCCAAGTAGGACATGATTCGAAGAGAAGAGTTAGAAAATCTGTGAATACATATATACAATGGAAAATGCTCAGGAGTTCACAACGTTGGAGGTGGTAGAGGAGTTTCCATAAGTAAGGGACAGGATAAACACTCCCCAAACATGGAGCTCTGCTGGCCTAAAGACTTCTTGGGAAACTGCCTCTGAGGTTGGACCATTGAAATATATGTTGTTGTCAGGAGCTTTATCTTCCTTTGTATTGAGACCATCAAAGCTTGGTCTGCATCTATGTGGCCTGGAGTACATGGTTTCTGATTTTCCAATGAACATGAGGCAGCAGTGCTGAATTCTCTCTTTGTAGGTCAACTGTGGCCACTGGGGTCTAAGTGTTTCCCCGTGTGGACTGTGAGGCCATTTGGTCATCCTCCACTTTTCCTGGTGTTTCTTGCTGCTTCACTGGGAGTTTCCTATTTGCTTCATGAAATACAAGGAGTTCAACTGGGACACAGTGCTGGAGGGAGTTCTGTCACGTGTGCTGACTCAGGGTCCTAGGAGAATGCACCAACCAGGCTTCTATCCCACAGAGCTTGCCCCCTTGACCATAGCAACCTGATTCTGAACATTGCCCGGAAACCTCTCCATAGAACAAGATGCCTTTACATATAAGGGTCTGCTGGCTGCACCGTGTCAGTCACAAGCCATGTGGAAGCCAATGGCAGATCCACATGGCCCCACCACAGATGTTTTATCACACACCTGCACACCACTGCTCTAGGCCCACTAATCAGCAGGCTCCAACTTACTGGCATCTGTGTTCTACACCATTTTCATGAAACCCAGTCAATGAAGGCACTGTCTGGTACACTCATGATCAGCAACAGGACATCCAAAGGTTCTCCAGTGCCACGTGGTCATGGGAATTTCAAAAATTTCATGGTATTTATCAAGCCATTTCTCAAGGATGAACTTGGAGGCACTGTGGGTTTCTATTCATTCAGGAACCACTAAATGGTGAGGAAGCTCATTTCAATGAAAGCTCTGGAGAAACACTCAGAGGCAAGGCTTCCCAAGAGTGGCCAAAAGGTCACATCAAGCCAGGCCCATTGAGCTCTACAATGTGAGGTCCCTGTGTGTTTTGACTCTCAATTATGGCTGCCAGGTCTTTAAGAATAAAATCATGTGATATCCTGGCTGAGATTCCCAGTGCTCTGTGGAAAACCACCCTGGGCCTAGATCTCAGTTTCCAAGGGCAACTCTCATGCGTGGCCTCCTAAAATCCCAACACAATTCATGGCAATACTTCTCTGAGTTCAGTACCAGAACTCAGTCTCTAAGGGGAATCACGCCAGAGTTCAAGCCCAGGTGGACAAAGTCATCCCTTCCAACCGCCACAGAAATGACCACAATTCCAAACAAAACACTGCCACGTGGCCCTCATCTTCTTCCATATAGACACTCATAATAACCTCTTGCTGGAGGTTTCCATGAGGGGGCAGCCCAAGACAGTGTCTAGAATAAGCTCCCTTGCCCCTCATTTGCCTAATGTCAGGGTGGCCTGTGAACCAGGAGTGATCAAATACGCCTGCCATTAATACTGCTCTGCTTCTCCAAATTGAGGACTACTGACTTTCGGGTATAGATTCTTTCTGTGAATTGGAGACATGAGAAAACCCAAGAACCTATGGGATAGCCTCTGCAGGGCTTTGAAGAACTCATTTGACCCAAAGGATCCCTATTCTCACTTGATGGAGGTCAGGAACTTTCCAGAGGAAAGTGAGAGGCTTCATCCACAATGACTGCTCTTTTTGCCATTTTGGCTTTGGATGCACACATGGGATCTTTCTTTAATCCATCAGGTGCTGAGAATCTAAGCCACAGCCTCACACAGGGCCAAGAGGCTGATTCACACACATCCCTTTGCAAAGGAATTAAGCAAAAAGCCACAGGTGATGCCCCTTCATTTCCATTTGAAAACTGTTGACTTCAGGCTTCACAAAGGGGTAGCCTGAGGCAAAGACCTTCCTGAGAGTCAGGGCAACAGAACAATAGGTAAGCAAAAGGCCCAAAGCAGGGTTTCTCCACTGACACTTTACTGGTCACACTGATATCTGAGTTTTCTGAGATGCTTGCCATTCCCTTCAGTTATCCAGTACACGGCCATGTCACAGAGCTGGGAGGTGGTACATATCTTGGACACAAAACCATGAGCCAATTCTGGAGAGTGGCCAGAATTCAGGAAGAAAACAGGAACTTAGCAAGATAGTAGGTGTTGCCCATAGATAAGGCAAGCCCCAGTGCATTCATAAATTGGAAAGGATGAATGCTGGAAAGTTTTCTACTAGACAGGATGCATCCATTGATTCATTCTCTTTTCCAATGTCTACAACCAGGGATACAGTGGGATACACAGACATAGAAACACTCGCCTTGTCAAATGACTTACTAGAAACAGTCCACTCCAAACCAAACAAACTGCCTTTCCTACCTATTCTCAGAACATGAGACAAAACCATAAACTCACACCCACACCCACTAAGGCACCTCCTTCCCCCAAGTAGGTCTGTGACTATCTGGAGTGTCTTCTGACTGGTGGGCCATACAATGTTCCCCCAAAATGGCCCGTCCTCTCTCAGATCTGGCCTCCTTGGCCTACTCAATGAAGTTGTCAGGAGCCACCAGTGAGCCACTCACTACCTGCTTTCTCAGAAAAGTCCCCTCTTCAGAGCTTTCCTGGCATTTGGTCATCCTCACATCAGTAGGTACCAAGAAAGACTGACTCTCTCCTTGGTAAATGCAAACAAGTCAGCCCACTGGGACTGGGACTGAAACTGGCTCTGGGTGCCTGGCTTCCTGGTTGTCAAGTTCAAAGAGTTCCATCACAAAAGAAGTGAGGTGAGGTCACTTCCTTCAGGAACTGAATGAGGTCACTGCCTTGGCAACCAAATTGTCCTAACAGTTGCTTCCAAGGGTCCTATGAGATGGAGGCTGCCCCTGCTTCCTGTGACACTTTCACAAGTTAGAATGGTATATCCTCCATAGGCACCCAGGAACAGCTTTCCACACAGGCCTGGTTTGGTCCATCTTGTCTACATTAAGAAGAGAGAGGCTCATACAGACACAACCCTTCATCCTGACCAGGTTGTTTGCCATGGAAGATGACTTTTGCTCTCTCATGTCCTTCAGAGCTGCCTACTTCTTCTCCAGGGATCATTTCTGCATGGACCTTTGAGTTCTCAGCAGGTGGAAGATCCCCTACATTCCTCTATTGTAAGACCAACTCTGTCCCTGCTCTTCTGTAAAGTTGGATTGAGGGAACAGTGTATGGTTAGGGGTAAGAACATGTTTGATTTGGGTTAGGAATCATTCTACTGGATGAAGAATGGTATTGGGAACCTGCGATATATATAATAATGTATAGGTGAAGTATATGTATGACAACAGAAATCTAAGTAAGCTTTGAAGCCCAGAAGGGCATTGGGCCCTTGACTGGGATACTTAGCTTTGAATTACATTCTGCACAGATGTCTCAGATAAATTGATATACAATGGCATAAGACCTTGTACCTTGGATGATTGAATGTGGAAGAGAACATCCAGTCAAAAAGGGATAGTAGGTAGGATTAGGAAGATAGTCAGTAGGTTTAGGAAGAAGAGTGAGTATAACATTTGGACCAAAAGTTCTTTAGCAGTAGGGTGTCAGTTAGAGAGTAGATGTAAATGTCAGCACATGTGAAGAGTCAGTCACAATAATGAATATGGGAAATTAGGTAGGAGAGCAGATATCAATAGATACATTGGGAAATCAGTCAAAGTATAAAGTGAGTGATAGGATTAGATATTTTCAACAGGGTTGAGGTTGAATATGTACTCTTAGGACGAAGCAACTGTGTAGTCACCAATAGGATTGACATTTGAGAGCATTAGGCCCCTGGACAAGGATGTGTTTAGTAATCCATGCTCACTTTCCATTTAGACTTTGGTACAATCATAAGTGTGAACTTTGCATTATGTGTCCAGAATATCACTGTGATCAAATGTATATGTAGATCAGGTGACATGAGTATTTCTTCCACCATTTCTGGGAGCAATATCTTGAAGACGTGTTGATTAGTATTTGGGGGCACCAATAGGTGTACCTTGTGTCTATCAATATAGAGATAATGCATGAATAGACCATACTGTGAATAAATAGTATAACTGGTTCCAATTTACATAATGGATTGAACTGATACCTGAAAATATATAGGAAATCTAATATTGATACACAATCATTCATTCCAACCAGTTATATATCTAATGGTAATATTAGGGTTCTGGTTTACCATGAAGGCTGTGTGAGATTTGCTTGAAAAGTGATTATGGAAATCGAAAATAATGTGTTTGGAAAGAAGTCTCATGAAAAGGCCAGTCCAGAAATATACAGGAGTACATGTGTTCTGAAGCAGGAAGTGATTGAAAGTGAACCAAATGCCTGTAAATTTGTGAACTTGTGGATGAAATATATATCCTATGATGTGCATCAACTGAAGAAATAGTGATGTACCAGTGTCGAAAAAAAAGAAACGTCAAAATACACATCATGTATCATAGGAATCTACTTGCATTGATGCTAAACTCGGTCAGTTACTGTAGAAATATTAGGATTTCTAAGGACCATTCACTAGGAAACAAATGTGTATTTCAGGTGGATGAATATTTCGGAGAATAATCTTTGGAAAAGATGATTATAAATCCACATACATGAACATGAATGAATTTAGGGAGTGTATAATAAGACACATATATTTCATACTTTGAAAAATCTGGAGAGAGAGACTGTGTGTGTGTGTGTGTTTGTGTATATATATATATATATATATATATATATATATATATACATTCAAACAATACAAACACACAGAGACTTTAAAAAGTCGAAATATATATGCCAATCAAAATTCATCATGAAATATGTATCATCCACAGATCCAAAAATATTTAATTTACTGAACATGGATTTATGTATCATGTTGTTCAAGTAGAAAGCTCACCCATAGGTTGAATTTTCAGTTCCAACAGCATTTACGAGGAGTGATCTCTTGTCACAATTTGTATCTGCCATGTCAGCCTCCTCACAAGAATGTACGTGGGATACCAGGTAGGATTCTATATGTGCATGTAAAAATACATGTGCTGAATAGGCTACAGAGAAAGGGAGACAGGAATTCACATACTTGTTAATTTTACAAACACATGGAGAACTACTTCTCTTAAATTGGACTAGATTTATAACACCTAGCCTTTATAATGCCAAAGGAAAGTCCAATTATACACCATGCCTCCTCTGAACTGCATGTATTGCTATTCTGTTTGTGTTATTTTCCTCCATCATATCAGGATTGGTAATCAGAGTCTAGGAGGGTATGGGTTAGTGTCAGGGATTCAGTATTTTGAATGGGAAATAGGAAAATGAATCCAATGTGTATGCAATTCTGTGCTACACAAAAATCTTCCCACTCTCATCAAGAACAATGCCTTGACATTACCTTTGCCCCAAGTAAGACACGATTCGAAGAGAAGAGTTAGAAAATCTGTGAATACATATATACAATGGAAAATGCTCAGGAGTTCACAACCTTGGAGGTGGTAGAGGAGTTTCCATAAGTAAGGGACAGGATAAACACTCCCCAAACATGGAGCTCTGCTGGCCTAAAGACTTCTTGGGAAACTTCCTCTGAGGTTGGACCCTTGAAATATATGTTGTTGTCAGGAGCTTTATCTTCCTTTGTAGTGAGACCATCAAAGCTTGGTCTGCATCTATGTGGCCTGGAGGACATGGTTTCTGATTTTCCAATGAACATGAGGCAGCAGTGCTGAATTCTCTCTTTGTAGGTCAACTGTGGCCACTGGGGTCTAAGAGTTTCCCCGTGTGGACTGTGAGGCCATTTGGTCATCCTCCACTTTTCCTGGTGTTTCTTGCTGCTTCACTGGGAGTTTCTTATTTGCTTCATGAAATACAAGGAGTTCAACTGGGACACAGTGCTGGAGGGAGTTCTGTTACGTGTGCTGACTCAGGGTCCTAGGAGAATGCACCAACCAGGCTTCTATCCCACAGAGCTTGCCCCCTTGACCATAGCAACCTGATTCTGAACATTGCCCGGAAACCTCTCCATAGAACAAGATGCCTTTACATATAAGGGTCTGCTGGCTGCACCGTGTCAGTCACAAGCCATGTGGAAGCCAATGGCAGATCCACATGGCCCCACCACAGATGTTTTATCACACACCTGCACACCACTGCTCTAGGCCCACTAATCAGCAGGCTCCAACTTACTGGCATCTCTGTTCTACACCATTTTCATGAAACCCAGTCAATCAAGGCACTGTCTGGTACACTCATGATCAGCAACACGACATCCAAAGGTTCTCCAGTGCCACGTGGTCATGGGAATTTCAAAAATTTCATGGTATTTATCAAGCCATTTCTCAAGGATGAACTTGGAGGCACTGTGGGTTTCTATTCATTCAGGAACCACTAAATGGTGAGGAAGCTCATTTGAATGAAAGCTCTGGAGAAACACTCAGAGGCAAGGCTTCCCAAGAGTGGCCAAAAGGTCACATCAAGCCAGGCCCATTGAGCTCTACAATGTGAGGTCCCTGTGTGTTTTGACTCTCAATTATGGCTGCCAGGTCTTTAAGAATAAAAACATGTGATATCCTGGCTGAGATTACCAGTGCTCTGTGGAAAGCCACCCTGGGCCTAGATCTCAGTTTCCAAGGGCAACTCTCATGCGTGGCCTCCTAAAATCCCAACACAATTCATGGCAATACTTCTCTGAGTTCAGTACCAGAACTCAGTCTCTAAGGGGAATCACGCCAGAGTTCAAGCCCAGGTGGACAAAGTCATCCCTTCCAACCGCCACAGAAATGACCACAATTCCAACCAAAACACTGCCACATGGCCCTCATCTTCTTCCATATAGACACTCATCATAACCTCTGGCTGGAGGTTTCCATGAGGGGGCAGCCCAAGACAGTGTCTAGAATAAGCTCCCTTGCCCCTCATTTGCCTAATGTCAGGGTGGCCTGTGAACCAGGAGTGATCAAATACGCCTGCCATTAATACTGCTCTGCTTCTCCAAATTGAGGACTACTGACTTTCGGGTATAGGTTCTTTCTGTGAATTGGAGACATGAGAAAACCCAAGAACCTATGGGATAGCCTCTGCAGGGCTTTGAAGAACTCATTTGACCCAAAGGATCCCTATTCTCACTTGATGGAGGTCAGGAACTTTCCAGAGGAAAGTGAGAGGCTTCATCCACAATGACTGCTCTTTTTGCCATTTTGGCTTTGGATGCACACATGGGATCTTTCTTTAATCCATCAGGTGCTGAGAATCTAAGCCACAGCCTCACACAGGGCCAAGAGGCTGATTCACACACATCCCTTTGCAAAGGAATTAAGCAAAAAGCCACAGGTGATGCCCCTTCATTTCCATTTGAAAACTGTTTACTTCAGGCTTCACAAAGGGGTAGCCTGAGGCAAAGACCTTCCTGACATTCAGGGCAACAGAACAATAGGTAAGCAAAAGGCCCAAAGCAGGGTTTCTCCACTGACACTTTACTGGTCACACTGATATCTGAGTTTTCTGAGATGCTTGCCATTCCCTTCAGTTATCCAGTACATGGCCATGTCACAGAGCTGGGAGGTGGTACATATCTAGGACACAAAACCATGAGCCAATTCTGGAGAGTGGCCAGAATTCAGGAAGAAAACAGGAACTTAGCAAGATAGTAGGTGTTGCCCATAGATAAGGCAAGCCCCGGTCCATTCATAAATTGGAAAGGATGAATGCTGGAAAGTTTTCTACTAGACAGGACGCATCCATTGATTCATTCTCTTTTCCAATGTCTACAACCAGGGATACAGTGGGATACACAGACATAGAAACACTCGCCTTGTCAAATGACTTACTAGAAACAGTCCACTCCAAACCAAACAAACTGCCTTTCCTACCTATTCTCAGAACATGAGACAAAAACCATAAACTCACACCCACACCCACTAAGGCACCTCCTTCCCCCAAGTAGGTCTGTGACTATCTGGAGTGTCTTCTGACTGGTGGGCCATACAATGTTCCCCCAAAATGGCCCGTCCTCTCTCAGATCTGGCCTCCTTGGCCTACTCAATGAACTTGTCAGGAGCCACCAGTGAGCCACTCACTACCTGCTTTCTCAGAAAAGTCCCCTCTTCAGAGCTTTCCTGGCATTTGGTCATCCTCACATCAGTAGGTACCAAGAAAGACTGACTCTCTCCTTGGTAAATGCAAACAAGTCAGCCCACTGGGACTGGGACTGAAACTGGCTCTGGGTGCCTGGCTTCCTGGTTGCCAAGTTCAAAGAGTTCCATCACAAAAGAAGTGAGGTGAGGTCACTTCCTTCAGGAACTGAATGAGGTCACTGCCTTGGCAACCAAATTGTCCTAACTGTTGCTTCCAAGGGTCCTATGAGATGGAGGCTACCCCTGCTTCCTGTGACACTTTCACAAGTTAGAATGGTATATCCTCCATAGGCACCCAGGAACAGCTTTCCACACAGGCCTGGTTTGGTCCATCTTGTCTACATTAAGAAGAGAGAGGCTCATACAGACACAACCCTTCATCCTGACCAGGTTGTTTGCCATGGAAGATGACTTTTGCTCTCTCATGTCCTTCAGAGCTGCCTACTTCTTCTCCAGGGATCATTTCTGCATGGACCTTTGAGTTCTCAGCAGGTGGAAGATCCCCTACATTCCTCTATTGTAAGACCAACTCTGTCCCTGCTCTTCTGTAAAGTTGGATTGAGGGAACAGTGTATGGTTAGGGGTAAGAACATGTTTGATTTGGGTTAGGAATCATTCTACTGCATGAAGAATGGTATTGGGAACCTGCGGTATATATAATAATGTATAGGTGAAGTATATGTATGACAACAGAAATCTAAGTAAGCTTTGAAGCCCAGAAGGGCATTGGGCCCTTGACTGGGATACTTAGCTTTGAATTACATTCTGCACAGATGTCTCAGATAAATTGATATACAATGGCATAAGAGCTTGTACCTTGGATGATTGAATGTGGAAGAGAACATCCAGTCAAAAAGGGATAGTAGGTAGGATTAGGAAGATAGTCAGTAGGTTTAGGAAGAAGAGTGAGTATACCATTTGGACCAAAAGTTCTTTAGCAGTAGGGTGTCAGTTAGAGAGTAGATGTAAATGTCAGCACATGTGAAGAGTCAGTCACAATAATGAATATGGGAAATTAGGTAGGAGAGCAGATATCAATAGAGACATTGGGAAATCAGTCAAAGTATAAAGTGAGTGATAGGATTAGATATTTTCAACAGGGTTGAGGTTGAATATGTACTCTTAGGACGAAGCAACTGTGTAGTCACCAATAGGATTGACATTTGAGAGCATTAGGCCCCTGGACAAGGATGTGTTTAGTAATCCATGCTCACTTTCCATTTAGACTTTGGTACAATCATAAGTGTGATCTTTGCATTATGTGTCCAGAATATCACTGTGATCAAACGTATATGTAGATCAGGTGACATGAGTATTTCTTCCACCATTTCTGGGAGCAATATCTTGAAGACGTGTTGATTAGTATTTGGGGGCACCAATAGGTGTACCTTGTGTCTATGAATATAGAGATAATGCATGAATAGACCATACTGTGAATAAATAGTATAACTGGTTCCAATTTATATAATGGATTGAACTGATACCTGAAAATATATAGGAAATCTAATATTGATACACAATCATTCATTCCAACCAGTTATATATCTAATGGTAATATTAGGGTTCTGGTTTACCATGAAGGCTGTGTGAGATTTGCTTGAAAAGTGATTATGGAAATCGAAAATAATGTGTTTGGAAAGAAGTTTCATGAAAAGGCCAGTCCAGAAATATACAGGAGTACATGTGTTCTGAAGCAGGAAGTGATTGAAAGTGAACCAAATGCCTGTAAATTTGTGAACTTGTGGATGAAATATATATCCTATGATGTGCATCAACTGAAGAAATAGTGATGTACCAGTGTCGAAAAAAAAGAAACGTCAAAATACACATCATGTATCATAGGAATCTACTTGCATTGATGCTAAACTCGGTCAGTTACTGTAGAAATATTAGGATTTCTAAGGACCATTCACTAGGAAACAAATGTGTATTTCAGGTGGATGAATATTTCTGAGAATAATCTTTGGAAAAGATGATTATAAATCCACATACATGAACATGAATGAATTTAGGGAGTGTATAATAAGACACATATACTTCATACTTTGAAAAATCTGGAGAGAGAGACTGTGTGTGTGTGTGTGTGTGTTTGTATATATATATATATATATATATATATATATATATATATATACATACATTCAAACAATACAAACACACAGAGACTTTAAAAAGTCGAAATATATATGCCAATCAAAATTCATCATGAAATATGTATCATCCACTGATCCAAAAATATTTAATTTACTGAACATGGATTTATGTATCATGTTGTTCAAGTGGAAAGCTCACCCATAGGTTGAATTTTCAGTTCCAACAGCATTTACGTTGAGTGATCTCTTGTCACAATTTGTATCTGCCATGTCAGCCCCCTCACAAGAATGTACGTGGGATACCAGGTAGGATTCTATATGTGCATGTAAAAATACATGTGCTGAATAGGCTACAGAGAAAGGGAGACAGGAATTCACATACTTGTTAACTTTACAAACACATGGAGAACTACTTCTCTTAAATTGGACTAGATTTATAACACCTAGCCTTTATAATGCCAAAGGAAAGTCCAATTATACACCATGCCTCCTCTGAACTGCATGTATTGCTATTCTGTTTGTGTGATTTTCCTCCATCATATCAGGATTGGTAATCAGAGTCTAGGAGGGTATGGGTTAGTGTCAGGGATTCAGTATTTTGAATGGAAAATAGGAAAATGAATCCAATGTGTATGCAATTCTGTGCTACACAAAAATCTTCCCACTCTCATCAAGAACAATGCCTTGACATTACCTTTGCCCCAAGTAAGACACGATTCGAAGAGAAGAGTTAGAAAATCTGTGAATACATATATACAATGGAAAATGCTCAGGAGTTCACAACCTTGGAGGTGGTAGAGGAGTTTCCATAAGTAAGGGACAGGATAAACACTCCCCAAACATGGAGCTCTGCTGGCCTAAAGACTTCTTGGGAAACTGCCTCTGAGGTTGGACCCTTGAAATATATGTTGTTGTCAGGAGCTTTATCTTCCTTTGTAGTGAGACCATCAAAGCTTGGTCTGCATCTATGTGGCCTGGAGGACATGGTTTCTGATTTTCCAATGAACATGAGGCAGCAGTGCTGAATTCTCTCTTTGTAGGTCAACTGTGGCCACTGGGGTCTAAGTGTTTCCCGGTGTGGACTGTGAGGCCACTTGGTCATCCTCCACTTTTCCTGGTGTTTCTTGCTGCTTCACTGGGAGTTTCCTATTTGCTTCATGAAATACAAGGAGTTCAACTGGGACACAGTGCTGGAGGGAGTTCTGTCACGTGTGCTGACTCAGGGTCCTAGGAGAATGCACCAACCAGACTTCTATCCCACAGAGCTTGCCCCCTTGACCATAGCAACCTGATTCTGAACATTGCCCGGAAACCTCTCCATAGAACAAGATGCCTTTACATATAAGGGTCTGCTGGCTGCACTGTGTCAGTCACAAGCCATGTGGAAGCCAATGGCAGATCCACATGACCCCACCACAGATGTTTTATCACACACCTGCACACCACTGCTCTAGGCCCACTAATCAGCAGGCTCCAACTTACTGGCATCTCTGTTCTACACCATTTTCATGAAACCCAGTCAATCAAGGCACTGTCTGGTACACTCATGATCAGCAACAGGACATCCAAAGGTTCTCCAGTGCCACGTGGTCATGGGAATTTCAAAAATTTCATGGTATTTATCAAGCCATTTCTCAAGGATGAACTTGGAGGCACTGTGGGTTTCTATTCATTCAGGAACCACTAAATGGTGAGGAAGCTCATTTCAATGAAAGCTCTGGAGAAACACTCAGAGGCAAGGCTTCCCAAGAGTGGCCAAAAGGTCACATCAAGCCAGGCCCATTGAGCACTACAATGTGAGGTCCCTGTGTGTTTTGACTCTCAATTATGGCTGCCAGGTCTTTAAAAATAAAATCATGTGATATCCTGGCTGAGATTCCCAGTGCTCTGTGGAAAGCCACCCTGGGCCTAGATCTCAGATTCCAAGGGCAACTCTCATGCGTGGCCTCCTAAAATCCCAACACAATTCATGGCAATACTTCTCTGAGTTCAGTACAAGAACTCAGTCTCTAAGGGGAATCACGCCAGAGTTCAAGCCCTGGTGGACAAAGTCATCCCTTCCAACCGCCACAGAAATGACCACAATTCCAACCAAAACACTGCCACATGGCCCTCATCTTCTTCCATATAGACACTCATCATAACCTCTGGCTGGAGGTTTCCATGAGGGGGCAGCCCAAGACAGTGTCTAGAATAAGCTCCCTTGCCCCTCATTTGCCTAATGTCAGGGTGGCCTGTGAACCAGGAGTGATCAAATACGCCTGCCATTAATACTGCTCTGCTTCTCCAAATTGAGGACTACTGACTTTCGGGTATAGGTTCTTTCTGTGAATTGGAGACATGAGAAAACCCAAGAACCTATGGGATAGCCTCTGCAGGGCTTTGAAGAACTCATTTGACCCAAAGGATCCCTATTCTCACTTGATGGAGGTCAGGAACTTTCCAGAGGAAAGTGAGAGGCTTCATCCACAATGACTGCTCTTTTTCCCATTTTGGCTTTGGATGCACACATGGGATCTTTCTTTAATCCATCAGGTGCTGAGAATCTAAGCCACAGCCTCACACAGGGCCAAGAGGCTGATTCACACACATCCCTTTGCAAAGGAATTAAGCAAAAAGCCACAGGTGATGCCCCTTCATTTCCATTTGAAAACTGTTTACTTCAGGCTTCACAAAGGGGTAGCCTGAGGCAAAGACCTTCCTGACATTCAGGGCAACAGAACAATAGGTAAGCAAAAGGCCCAAAGCAGGGTTTCTCCACTGACACTTTACTGGTCACACTGATATCTGAGTTTTCTGAGATGCTTGCCATTCCCTTCAGTTATCCAGTACATGGCCATGTCACAGAGCTGGGAGGTGGTACATATCTAGGACACAAAACCATGAGCCAATTCTGGAGAGTGGCCAGAATTCAGGAAGAAAACAGGAACTTAGCAAGATAGTAGGTGTTGCCCATAGATAAGGCAAGCCCCGGTCCATTCATAAATTGGAAAGGATGAATGCTGGAAAGTTTTCTACTAGACAGGACGCATCCATTGATTCATTCTCTTTTCCAATGTCTACAACCAGGGATACAGTGGGATACACAGACATAGAAACACTCGCCTTGTCAAATGACTTACTAGAAACAGTCCACTCCAAACCAAACAAACTGCCTTTCCTACCTATTCTCAGAACATGAGACAAAAACCATAAACTCACACCCACACCCACTAAGGCACCTCCTTCCCCCAAGTAGGTCTGTGACTATCTGGAGTGTCTTCTGACTGGTGGGCCATACAATGTTCCCCCAAAATGGCCCGTCCTCTCTCAGATCTGGCCTCCTTGGCCTACTCAATGAACTTGTCAGGAGCCACCAGTGAGCCACTCACTACCTGCTTTCTCAGAAAAGTCCCCTCTTCAGAGCTTTCCTGGCATTTGGTCATCCTCACATCAGTAGGTACCAAGAAAGACTGACTCTCTCCTTGGTAAATGCAAACAAGTCAGCCCACTGGGACTGGGACTGAAACTGGCTCTGGGTGCCTGGCTTCCTGGTTGTCAAGTTCAAAGAGTTCCATCACAAAAGAAGTGAGGTGAGGTCACTTCCTTCAGGAACTGAATGAGGTCACTGCCTTGGCAACCAAATTGTCCTAACAGTTGCTTCCAAGGGTCCTATGAGATGGAGGCTGCCCCTGCTTCCTGTGACACTTTCACAAGTTAGAATGGTATATCCTCCATAGGCACCCAGGAACAGCTTTCCACACAGGCCTGGTTTGGTCCATCTTGTCTACATTAAGAAGAGAGAGGCTCATACAGACACAACCCTTCATCCTGACCAGGTTGTTTGCCATGGAAGATGACTTTTGCTCTCTCATGTCCTTCAGAGCTGCCTACTTCTTCTCCAGGGATCATTTCTGCATGGACCTTTGAGTTCTCAGCAGGTGGAAGATCCCCTACATTCCTCTCTTGTAAGACCAACTCTGTCCCTGCTCTTCTGTAAAGTTGGATTGAGGGAACAGTGTATGGTAAGGGGTAAGAACATGTTTGATTTGGGTTAGGAATCATTCTACTGGATGAAGAATGGTATTGGGAACCTGCGATATATATAATAATGTATAGGTGAAGTATATGTATGACAACAGAAATCTAAGTAAGCTTTGAAGCCCAGAAGGGCATTGGGCCCTTGACTGGGATACTTAGCTTTGAATTACATTCTGCACAGATGTCTCAGATAAATTGATATACAATGGCATACGACCTTGTACCTTGGATGATTGAATGTGGAAGAGAACATCCAGTCAAAAAGGGATAGTAGGTAGGATTAGGAAGATAGTCAGTAGGTTTAGGAAGAAGAGTGAGTATAACATTTGGACCAAAAGTTCTTTAGCAGTAGGGTGTCAGTTAGAGAGTAGATGTACATGTCAGCACATGTGAAGAGTCAGTCACAATAATGAATATGGGAAATTAGGTAGGAGAGCAGATATCAATAGATACATTGGGAAATCAGTCAAAGTATAAAGTGAGTGATAGGATTAGATATTTTCAACAGGGTTGAGGTTGAATATGTACTCTTAAGACGAAGCAACTGTGTAGTCACCAATAGGATTCACATTTGAGAGCATTAGGCCCCTGGACAAGGATGTGTTTAGTAATCCATGCTCACTTTCCATTTAGACTTTGGTACAATCATAAGTGTGAACTTTGCATTATGTGTCCAGAATATCACTGTGATCAAACGTATATGTAGATCAGGTGACATGAGTATTTCTTCCACCATTTCTGGGAGCAATATCGTGAAGACGTGTTGATTAGTATTTGGGGGCACCAATAGGTGTACCTTGTGTCTATGAATATAGAGATAATGCATGAATAGACCATACTGTGAATAAATAGTATAACTGGTTCCAATTTACATAATGGATTGAACTGATACCTGAAAATATATAGGAAATCTAATATTGATACACAATCATTCATTCCAACCAGTTATATATCTAATGGTAATATTAGGGTTCTGGTTTACCATGAAGGCTGTGTGAGATTTGCTTGAAAAGTGATTATGGAAATCGAAAATAATGTGTTTGGAAAGAAGTCTCATGAAAAGGCCAGTCCAGAAATATACAGGAGTACATGTGTTCTGAAGCAGGAAGTGATTGAAAGTGAACCAAATGCCTGTAAATTTGTGAACTTGTGGATGAAATATATATCCTATGATGTGCATCAACTGAAGAAATAGTGATGTACCAGTGTCGAAAAAAAAGAAACGTCAAAATACACATCATGTATCATAGGAATCTACTTGCATTGATGCTAAACTCGGTCAGTTACTGTAGAAATATTAGGATTTCTAAGGACCATTCACTAGGAAACAAATGTGTATTTCAGGTGGATGAATATTTCTGAGAATAATCTTTGGAAAAGATGATTATAAATCCACATACATGAACATGAATGAATTTAGGGAGTGTATAATAAGACACATATATTTCATACTTTGAAAAATCTGGAGAGAGAGATTGTGTGTGTGTGTGTGTGTGTGTGTTTGTGTATATATATATATATATATATATATATATATATATATATATATATATATACATACATACATTCAAACAATACAAACACACAGAGACTTTAAAACGTCGAAATATATATGCCAATCAAAATTCATCATGAAATATGTATCATCCACAGATCCAAAAATATTTAATTTACTGAACATGGATTTATGTATCATGTTGTTCAAGTAGAAAGCTCACCCATAGGTTGAATTTTCAGTTCCAACAGCATTTACGAGGAGTGATCTCTTGTCACAATTTGTATCTGCCATGTCAGCCTCCTCACAAGAATGTACGTGGGATACCAGGTAGGATTCTATATGTGCATGTAAAAATACATGTGCTGAATAGGCTACAGAGAAAGGGAGACAGGAATTCACATACTTGTTAACTTTACAAACACATGGAGAACTACTTCTCTTAAATTGGACTAGATTTATAACACCTAGCCTTTATAATGCCAAAGGAAAGTCCAATTATACACCATGCCTCCTCTGAACTGCATGTATTGCTATTCTGTTTGTGTTATTTTCCTCCATCATATCAGGATTGGTAATCAGAGTCTAGGAGGGTATGGGTTAGTGTCAGGGATTCAGTATTTTGAATGGAAAATAGGAAAATGAATCCAATGTGTATGCAATTCTGTGCTACACAAAAATCTTCCCACTCTCATCAAGAACAATGCCTTGACATTACCTTTGCCCCAAGTAAGACACGATTCGAAGAGAAGAGTTAGAAAATCTGTGAATACATATATACAATGGAAAATGCTCAGGAGTTCACAACCTTGGAGGTGGTAGAGGAGTTTCCATAAGTAAGGGACAGGATAAACACTCCCCAAACATGGAGCTCTGCTGGCCTAAAGACTTCTTGGGAAACTGCCTCTGAGGTTGGACCCTTGAAATATATGTTGTTGTCAGGAGCTTTATCTTCCTTTGTAGTGAGACCATCAAAGCTTGGTCTGCGTCTATGTGGCCTGGAGGACATGGTTTCTGATTTTCCAATGAACATGAGGCAGCAGTGCTGAATTCTCTCTTTGTAGGTCAACTGTGGCCACTGGGGTCTAAGTGTTTCCCCGTGTGGACTGTGAGGCCATTTGGTCATCCTCCACTTTTCCTGGTGTTTCTTGCTGCTTCACTGGGAGTTTCCTATTTGCTTCATGAAATACAAGGAGTTCAACTGGGACACAGTGCTGGAGGGAGTTCTGTCACGTGTGCTGACTCAGGGTCCTAGGAGAATGAACCAACCAGGCTTCTATCCCACAGAGCTTGCCCCCTTGTCCATAGCAACCTGATTCTGAACATTGCCCGGAAACCTCTCCATAGAACAAGATGCCTTTACATATAAGGGTCTGCTGGCTGCACCGTGTCAGTCACAAGCCATGTGGAAGCCAATGGCAGATCCACATGGCCCCACCACAGATGTTTTATCACACACCTGCACACCACTGCTCTAGGCCCACTAATCAGCAGGCTCCAACTTACTGGCATCTCTGTTCTACACCATTTTCATGAAACCCAGTCAATCAAGGCACTGTCTGGTACACTCATGATCAGCAACAGGACATCCAAAGGTTCTCCAGTGCCACGTGGTCATGGGAATTTCAAAAATTTCATGGTATTTATCAAGCCATTTCTCAAGGATGAACTTGGAGGCACTGTGGGTTTCTATTCATTCAGGAACCACTAAATGGTGAGGAAGCTCATTTCAATGAAAGCTCTGGAGAAACACTCAGAGGCAAGGCTTCCCAAGAGTGGCCAAAAGGTCACATCAAGCCAGGCCCATTGAGGTCTACAATGTGAGGTCCCTGTGTGTTTTGACTCTCAATTATGGCTGCCAGGTCTTTAAAAATAAAATCATGTGATATCCTGGCTGAGATTCCCAGTGCTCTGTGGAAAGCCACCCTGGGCCTAGATCTCAGTTTCCAAGGGCAACTCTCATGCGTGGCCTCCTAAAATCCCAACACAATTCATGGCAATACTTCTCTGAGTTCAGTACAAGAACTCAGTCTCTAAGGGGAATCACGCCAGAGTTCAAGCCCTGGTGGACAAAGTCATCCCTTCCAACCGCCACAGAAATGACCACAATTCCAACCAAAACACTGCCACATGGCCCTCATCTTCTTCCATATAGACACTCATCATAACCTCTGGCTGGAGTTTTCCATGAGGGGGCAGCCCAAGACAGTGTCTAGAATAAGCTCCCTTGCCCCTCATTTGCCTAATGTCAGGGTGGCCTGTGAACCAGGAGTGATCAAATACGCCTGCCATTAATACTGCTCTGCTTCTCCAAATTGAGGACTACTGACTTTCGGGTATAGGTTCTTTCTGTGAATTGGAGACATGAGAAAACCCAAGAACCTATGGGATAGCCTCTGCAGGGCTTTGAAGAACTCATTTGACCCAAAGGATCCCTATTCTCACTTGATGGAGGTCAGGAACTTTCCAGAGGAAAGTGAGAGGCTTCATCCACAATGACTGCTCTTTTTGCCATTTTGGCTTTGGATGCACACATGGGATCTTTCTTTAATCCATCAGGTGCTGAGAATCTAAGCCACAGCCTCACACAGGGCCAAGAGGCTGATTCACACACATCCCTTTGCAAAGGAATTAAGCAAAAAGCCACAGGTGATGCCCCTTCATTTCCATTTGAAAACTGTTTACTTCAGGCTTCACAAAGGGGTAGCCTGAGGCAAAGACCTTCCTGACATTCAGGGCAACAGAACAATAGGTAAGCAAAAGGCCCAAAGCAGGGTTTCTCCACTGACACTTTACTGGTCACACTGATATCTGAGTTTTCTGAGATGCTTGCCATTCCCTTCAGTTATCCAGTACATGGCCATGTCACAGAGCTGGGAGGTGGTACATATCTAGGACACAAAACCATGAGCCAATTCTGGAGAGTGGCCAGAATTCAGGAAGAAAACAGGAACTTAGCAAGATAGTAGGTGTTGCCCATAGATAAGGCAAGCCCCGGTCCATTCATAAATTGGAAAGGATGAATGCTGGAAAGTTTTCTACTAGACAGGACGCATCCATTGATTCATTCTCTTTTCCAATGTCTACAACCAGGGATACAGTGGGATACACAGACATAGAAACACTCGCCTTGTCAAATGACTTACTAGAAACAGTCCACTCCAAACCAAACAAACTGCCTTTCCTACCTATTCTCAGAACATGAGACAAAAACCATAAACTCACACCCACACCCACTAAGGCACCTCCTTCCCCCAAGTAGGTCTGTGACTATCTGGAGTGTCTTCTGACTGGTGGGCCATACAATGTTCCCCCAAAATGGCCCGTCCTCTCTCAGATCTGGCCTCCTTGGCCTACTCAATGAACTTGTCAGGAGCCACCAGTGAGCCACTCACTACCTGCTTTCTCAGAAAAGTCCCCTCTTCAGAGCTTTCCTGGCATTTGGTCATCCTCACATCAGTAGGTACCAAGAAAGACTGACTCTCTCCTTGGTAAATGCAAACAAGTCAGCCCACTGGGACTGGGACTGAAACTGGCTCTGGGTGCCTGGCTTCCTGGTTGTCAAGTTCAAAGAGTTCCATCACAAAAGAAGTGAGGTGAGGTCACTTCCTTCAGGAACTGAATGAGGTCACTGCCTTGGCAACCAAATTGTCCTAACAGTTGCTTCCAAGGGTCCTATGAGATGGAGGCTGCCCCTGCTTCCTGTGACACTTTCACAAGTTAGAATGGTATATCCTCCATAGGCACCCAGGAACAGCTTTCCACACAGGCCTGGTTTGGTCCATCTTGTCTACATTAAGAAGAGAGAGGCTCATACAGACACAACCCTTCATCCTGACCAGGTTGTTTGCCATGGAAGATGACTTTTGCTCTCTCATGTCCTTCAGAGCTGCCTACTTCTTCTCCAGGGATCATTTCTGCATGGACCTTTGAGTTCTCAGCAGGTGGAAGATCCCCTACATTCCTCTCTTGTAAGACCAACTCTGTCCCTGCTCTTCTGTAAAGTTGGATTGAGGGAACAGTGTATGGTAAGGGGTAAGAACATGTTTGATTTGGGTTAGGAATCATTCTACTGGATGAAGAATGGTATTGGGAACCTGCGATATATATAATAATGTATAGGTGAAGTATATGTATGACAACAGAAATCTAAGTAAGCTTTGAAGCCCAGAAGGGCATTGGGCCCTTGACTGGGATACTTAGCTTTGAATTACATTCTGCACAGATGTCTCAGATAAATTGATATACAATGGCATAAGACCTTGTACCTTGGATGATTGAATGTGGAAGAGAACATCCAGTCAAAAAGGGATAGTAGGTAGGATTAGGAAGATAGTCAGTAGGTTTAGGAAGAAGAGTGAGTATAACATTTGGACCAAAAGTTCTTTAGCAGTAAGGTGTCAGTTAGAGAGTAGATGTACATGTCAGCACATGTGAAGAGTCAGTCACAATAATGAATATGGGAAATTAGGTAGGAGAGCAGATATCAATAGATACATTGGGAAATCAGTCAAAGTATAAAGTGAGTGATAGGATTAGATATTTTCAACAGGGTTGAGGTTGAATATGTACTCTTAAGACGAAGCAACTGTGTAGTCACCAATAGGATTCACATTTGAGAGCATTAGGCCCCTGGACAAGGATGTGTTTAGTAATCCATGCTCACTTTCCATTTAGACTTTGGTACAATCATAAGTGTGAACTTTGCACTATGTGTCCAGAATATCACTGTGATCAAACGTATATGTAGATCAGGTGACATGAGTATTTCTTCCACCATTTCTGGGAGCAATATCGTGAAGACGTGTTGATTAGTATTTGGGGGCACCAATAGGTGTACCTTGTGTCTATGAATATAGAGATAATGCATGAATAGACCATACTGTGAATAAATAGTATAACTGGTTCCAATTTACATAATGGATTGAACTGATACCTGAAAATATATAGGAAATCTAATATTGATACACAATCATTCATTCCAACCAGTTATATATCTAATGGTAATATTAGGGTTCTGGTTTACCATGAAGGCTGTGTGAGATTTGCTTGAAAAGTGATTATGGAAATCGAAAATAATGTGTTTGGAAAGAAGTCTCATGAAAAGGCCAGTCCAGAAATATACAGGAGTACATGTGTTCTGAAGCAGGAAGTGATTGAAAGTGAACCAAATGCCTGTAAATTTGTGAACTTGTGGATGAAATATATATCCTATGATGTGCATCAACTGAAGAAATAGTGATGTACCAGTGTCGAAAAAAAAGAAACGTCAAAATACACATCATGTATCATAGGAATCTACTTGCATTGATGCTAAACTCGGTCAGTTACTGTAGAAATATTAGGATTTCTAAGGACCATTCACTAGGAAACAAATGTGTATTTCAGGTGGATGAATATTTCTAAGAATAATCTTTGGAAAAGATGATTATAAATCCACATACATGAACATGAATGAATTTAGGGAGTGTATAATAAGACACATATATTTCATACTTTGAAAAATCTGGAGAGAGAGATTGTGTGTGTGTGTGTGTGTGTGTGTTTGTGTATATATATATATATATATATATATATATATATATATATATATATACATACATACATTCAAACAATACAAACACACAGAGACTTTAAAACGTCGAAATATATATGCCAATCAAAATTCATCATGAAATATGTATCATCCACAGATCCAAAAATATTTAATTTACTGAACATGGATTTATGTATCATGTTGTTCAAGTAGAAAGCTCACCCATAGGTTGAATTTTCAGTTCCAACAGCATTTACGAGGAGTGATCTCTTGTCACAATTTGTATCTGCCATGTCAGCCTCCTCACAAGAATGTACGTGGGATACCAGGTAGGATTCTATATGTGCATGTAAAAATACATATGCTGAATAGGCTACAGAGAAAGGGAGACAGGAATTCACATACTTGTTAACTTTACAAACACATGGAGAACTACTTCTCTTAAATTGGACTAGATTTATAACACCTAGCCTTTATAATGCCAAAGGAAAGTCCAATTATACACCATGCCTCCTCTGAACTGCATGTATTGCTATTCTGTTTGTGTTATTTTCCTCCATCATATCAGGATTGGTAATCAGAGTCTAGGAGGGTATGGGTTAGTGTCAGGGATTCAGTATTTTGAATGGAAAATAGGAAAATGAATCCAATGTGTATGCAATTCTGTGCTACACAAAAATCTTCCCACTCTCATCAAGAACAATGCCTTGACATTACCTTTGCCCCAAGTAAGACACGATTCGAAGAGAAGAGTTAGAAAATCTGTGAATACATATATACAATGGAAAATGCTCAGGAGTTCACAACCTTGGAGGTGGTAGAGGAGTTTCCATAAGTAAGGGACAGGATAAACACTCCCCAAACATGGAGCTCTGCTGGCCTAAAGACTTCTTGGGAAACTGCCTCTGAGGTTGGACCCTTGAAATATATGTTGTTGTCAGGAGCTTTATCTTCCTTTGTAGTGAGACCATCAAAGCTTGGTCTGTGTCTATGTGGCCAGGAGGACATGGTTTCTGATTTTCCAATGAACATGAGGCAGCAGTGCTGAATTCTCTCTTTGTAGGTCAACTGTGGCCACTGGGGTCTAAGTGTTTCCCCGTGTGGACTGTGAGGCCATTTGGTCATCCTCCACTTTTCCTGGTGTTTCTTGCTGCTTCACTGGGAGTTTCCTATTTGCTTCATGAAATACAAGGAGTTCAACTGGGACACAGTGCTGGAGGGAGTTCTGTCACGTGTGCTGACTCAGGGTCCTAGGAGAATGCACCAACCAGGCTTCTATCCCACAGAGCTTGCCCCTTGTCCATAGCAACCTGATTCTGAACATTGCCCGGAAACCTCTCCATAGAACAAGATGCCTTTACATATAAGGGTCTGCTGGCTGCACCGTGTCAGTCACAAGCCATGTGGAAGCCAATGGCAGATCCACATGGCCCCACCACAGATGTTTTATCACACACCTGCACACCACTGCTCTAGGCCCACTAATCAGCAGGCTCCAACTTACTGGCATCTCTGTTCTACACCATTTTCATGAAACCCAGTCAATCAAGGCACTGTCTGGTACACTCATGATCAGCAACAGGACATCCAAAGGTTCTCCAGTGCCACGTGGTCATGGGAATTTCAAAAATTTCATGGTATTTATCAAGCCATTTCTCAAGGATGAACTTGGAGGCACTGTGGGTTTCTATTCATTCAGGAACCACTAAATGGTGAGGAAGCTCATTTCAATGAAAGCTCTGGAGAAACACTCAGAGGCAAGGCTTCCCAAGAGTGGCCAAAAGGTCACATCAAGCCAGGCCCATTGAGGTCTACAATGTGAGGTCCCTGTGTGTTTTGACTCTCAATTATGGCTGCCAGGTCTTTAAAAATAAAATCATGTGATATCCTGGCTGAGATTCCCAGTGCTCTGTGGAAAGCCACCCTGGGCCTAGATCTCAGTTTCCAAGGGCAACTCTCATGCGTGGCCTCCTAAAATCCCAACACAATTCATGGCAATACTTCTCTGAGTTCAGTACCAGAACTCAGTCTCTAAGGGGAATCACGCCAGAGTTCAAGCCCTGGTGGACAAAGTCATCCCTTCCAACCGCCACAGAAATGACCACAATTCCAACCAAAACACTGCCACATGGCCCTCATCTTCTTCCATATAGACACTCATCATAACCTCTGGCTGGAGGTTTCCATGAGGGGGCAGCCCAAGACAGTGTCTAGAATAAGCTCCCTTGCCCCTCATTTGCCTAATGTCAGGGTGGCCTGTGAACCAGGAGTGATCAAATACGCCTGCCATTAATACTGCTCTGCTTCTCCAAATTGAGGACTACTGACTTTCGGGTATAGGTTCTTTCTGTGAATTGGAGACATGAGAAAACCCAAGAACCTATGGGATAGCCTCTGCAGGGCTTTGAAGAACTCATTTGACCCAAAGGATCCCTATTCTCACTTGATGGAGGTCAGGAACTTTCCAGAGGAAAGTGAGAGGCTTCATCCACAATGACTGCTCTTTTTGCCATTTTGGCTTTGGATGCACACATGGGATCTTTCTTTAATCCATCAGGTGCTGAGAATCTAAGCCACAGCCTCACACAGGGCCAAGAGGCTGATTCACACACATCCCTTTGCAAAGGAATTAAGCAAAAAGCCACAGGTGATGCCCCTTCATTTCCATTTGAAAACTGTTTACTTCAGGCTTCACAAAGGGGTAGCCTGAGGCAAAGACCTTCCTGACATTCAGGGCAACAGAACAATAGGTAAGCAAAAGGCCCAAAGCAGGGTTTCTCCACTGACACTTTACTGGTCACACTGATATCTGAGTTTTCTGAGATGCTTGCCATTCCCTTCAGTTATCCAGTACATGGCCATGTCACAGAGCTGGGAGGTGGTACATATCTAGGACACAAAACCATGAGCCAATTCTGGAGAGTGGCCAGAATTCAGGAAGAAAACAGGAACTTAGCAAGATAGTAGGTGTTGCCCATAGATAAGGCAAGCCCCGGTCCATTCATAAATTGGAAAGGATGAATGCTGGAAAGTTTTCTACTAGACAGGACGCATCCATTGATTCATTCTCTTTTCCAATGTCTACAACCAGGGATACAGTGGGATACACAGACATAGAAACACTCGCCTTGTCAAATGACTTACTAGAAACAGTCCACTCCAAACCAAACAAACTGCCTTTCCTACCTATTCTCAGAACATGAGACAAAAACCATAAACTCACACCCACACCCACTAAGGCACCTCCTTCCCCCAAGTAGGTCTGTGACTATCTGGAGTGTCTTCTGACTGGTGGGCCATACAATGTTCCCCCAAAATGGCCCGTCCTCTCTCAGATCTGGCCTCCTTGGCCTACTCAATGAACTTGTCAGGAGCCACCAGTGAGCCACTCACTACCTGCTTTCTCAGAAAAGTCCCCTCTTCAGAGCTTTCCTGGCATTTGGTCATCCTCACATCAGTAGGTACCAAGAAAGACTGACTCTCTCCTTGGTAAATGCAAACAAGTCAGCCCACTGGGACTGGGACTGAAACTGGCTCTGGGTGCCTGGCTTCCTGGTTGTCAAGTTCAAAGAGTTCCATCACAAAAGAAGTGAGGTGAGGTCACTTCCTTCAGGAACTGAATGAGGTCACTGCCTTGGCAACCAAATTGTCCTAACAGTTGCTTCCAAGGGTCCTATGAGATGGAGGCTGCCCCTGCTTCCTGTGACACTTTCACAAGTTAGAATGGTATATCCTCCATAGGCACCCAGGAACAGCTTTCCACACAGGCCTGGTTTGGTCCATCTTGTCTACATTAAGAAGAGAGAGGCTCATACAGACACAACCCTTCATCCTGACCAGGTTGTTTGCCATGGAAGATGACTTTTGCTCTCTCATGTCCTTCAGAGCTGCCTACTTCTTCTCCAGGGATCATTTCTGCATGGACCTTTGAGTTCTCAGCAGGTGGAAGATCCCCTACATTCCTCTCTTGTAAGACCAACTCTGTCCCTGCTCTTCTGTAAAGTTGGATTGAGGGAACAGTGTATGGTAAGGGGTAAGAACATGTTTGATTTGGGTTAGGAATCATTCTACTGGATGAAGAATGGTATTGGGAACCTGCGATATATATAATAATGTATAGGTGAAGTATATGTATGACAACAGAAATCTAAGTAAGCTTTGAAGCCCAGAAGGGCATTGGGCCCTTGACTGGGATACTTAGCTTTGAATTACATTCTGCACAGATGTCTCAGATAAATTGATATACAATGGCATAAGACCTTGTACCTTGGATGATTGAATGTGGAAGAGAACATCCAGTCAAAAAGGGATAGTAGGTAGGATTAGGAAGATAGTCAGTAGGTTTAGGAAGAAGAGTGAGTATAACATTTGGACCAAAAGTTCTTTAGCAGTAAGGTGTCAGTTAGAGAGTAGATGTAAATGTCAGCACATGTGAAGAGTCAGTCACAATAATGAATATGGGAAATTAGGTAGGAGAGCAGATATCAATAGATACATTGGGAAATCAGTCAAAGTATAAAGTGAGTGATAGGATTAGATATTTTCAACAGGGTTGAGGTTGAATATGTACTCTTAAGACGAAGCAACTGTGTAGTCACCAATAGGATTGACATTTGAGAGCATTAGGCCCCTGGACAAGGATGTGTTTAGTAATCCATGCTCACTTTCCATTTAGACTTTGGTACAATCATAAGTGTGAACTTTGCATTATGTGTCCAGAATATCACTGTGATCAAACGTATATGTAGATCAGGTGACATGAGTATTTCTTCCACCATTTCTGGGAGCAATATCGTGAAGACGTGTTGATTAGTATTTGGGGGCACCAATAGGTGTACCTTGTGTCTATGAATATAGAGATAATGCATGAATAGACCATACTGTGAATAAATAGTATAACTGGTTCCAATTTACATAATGGATTGAACTGATACCTGAAAATATATAGGAAATCTAATATTGATACACAATCATTCATTCCAACCAGTTATATATCTAATGGTAATATTAGGGTTCTGGTTTACCATGAAGGCTGTGTGAGATTTGCTTGAAAAGTGATTATGGAAATCGAAAATAATGTGTTTGGAAAGAAGTCTCATGAAAAGGCCAGTCCAGAAATATACAGGAGTACATGTGTTCTGAAGCAGGAAGTGATTGAAAGTGAACCAAATGCCTGTAAATTTGTGAACTTGTGGATGAAATATATATCCTATGATGTGCATCAACTGAAGAAATAGTGATGTACCAGTGTCGAAAAAAAAGAAACGTCAAAATACACATCATGTATCATAGGAATCTACTTGCATTGATGCTAAACTCGGTCAGTTACTGTAGAAATATTAGGATTTCTAAGGACCATTCACTAGGAAACAAATGTGTATTTCAGGTGGATGAATATTTCTGAGATAATCTTTGGAAAAGATGATTATAAATCCACATACATGAACATGAATGAATTTAGGGAGTGTATAATAAGACACATATATTTCATACTTTGAAAAATCTGGAGAGAGAGATTGTGTGTGTGTGTGTGTGTGTGTGTGTTTGTGTATATATATATATATATATACATTCAAACAATACAAACACACAGAGACTTTAAAACGTCGAAATATATATGCCAATCAAAATTCATCATGAAATATGTATCATCCACAGATCCAAAAATATTTAATTTACTGAACATGGATTTATGTATCATGTTGTTCAAGTAGAAAGCTCACCCATAGGTTGAATTTTCAGTTCCAACAGCATTTACGAGGAGTGATCTCTTGTCACAATTTGTATCTGCCATGTCATGTCAGCCTCCTCACAAGAATGTACGTGGGATACCAGGTAGGATTCTATATGTGCATGTAAAAATACATGTGCTGAATAGGCTACAGAGAAAGGGAGACAGGAATTCACATACTTGTTAACTTTACAAACACATGGAGAACTACTTCTCTTAAATTGGACTAGATTTATAACACCTAGCCTTTATAATGCCAAAGGAAAGTCCAATTATACACCATGCCTCCTCTGAACTGCATGTATTGCTATTCTGTTTGTGTTATTTTCCTCCATCATATCAGGATTGGTAATCAGAGTCTAGGAGGGTATGCGTTAGTGTCAGGGATTCAGTATTTTGAATGGAAAATAGGAAAATGAATCCAATGTGTATGCAATTCTGTGCTACACAAAAATCTTCCCACTCTCATCAAGAACAATGCCTTGACATTACCTTTGCCCCAAGTAAGACACGATTCGAAGAGAAGAGTTAGAAAATCTGTGAATACATATATACAATGGAAAATGCTCAGGAGTTCACAACCTTGGAGGTGGTAGAGGAGTTTCCATAAGTAAGGGACAGGATAAACACTCCCCAAACATGGAGCTCTGCTGGCCTAAAGACTTCTTGGGAAACTGCCTCTGAGGTTGGACCCTTGAAATATATGTTGTTGTCAGGAGCTTTATCTTCCTTTGTAGTGAGACCATCAAAGCTTGGTCTGCGTCTATGTGGCCTGGAGGACATGGATTCTGATTTTCCAATGAACATGAGGCAGCAGTGCTGAATTCTCTCTTTGTAGGTCAACTGTGGCCACTGGGGTCTAAGTGATTCCCCGTGTGGACTGTGAGGCCATTTGGTCATCCTCCACTTTTCCTGGTGTTTCTTGCTGCTTCACTGGGAGTTTCCTATTTGCTTCATGAAATACAAGGAGTTCAACTGGGACACAGTGCTGGAGGGAGTTCTGTCACGTGTGCTGACTCAGGGTCCTAGGAGAATGCACCAACCAGGCTTCTATCCCACAGAGCTTGCCCCCTTGACCATAGCAACCTGATTCTGAACATTGCCCGGGAACCTCTCCATAGAACAAGATGCCTTTACATATAAGGGTCTGCTGGCTGCACCGTGTCAGTCACAAGCCATGTGGAAGCCAATGGCAGATCCACATGGCCCCACCACAGATGTTTTATCACACACCTGCACACCACTGCTCTAGGCCCACTAATCAGCAGGCTCCAACTTATGGCATCTCTGTTCTACACCATTTTCATGAAACCCAGTCAATCAAGGCACTGTCTGGTACACTCATGATCAGCAACAGGACATCCAAAGGTTCTCCAGTGCCACGTGGTCATGGGAATTTCAAAAATTTCATGGTATTTATCAAGCCATTTCTCAAGGATGAACTTGGAGGCACTGTGGGTTTCTATTCATTCAGGAACCACTAAATGGTGAGGAAGCTCATTTCAATGAAAACTCTGGAGAAACACTCAGAGGCAAGGCTTCCCAAGAGTGGCCAAAAGGTCACATCAAGCCAGGCCCATTGAGGTCTACAATGTGAGGTCCCTGTGTGTTTTGACTCTCAATTATGGCTGCCAGGTCTTTAAGAATAAAATCATGTGATATCCTGGCTGAGATTCCCAGTGCTCTGTGGAAAGCCACCCTGGGCCTAGATCTCAGTTTCCAAGGGCAACTCTCATGCGTGGCCTCCTAAAATCCCAACACAATTCATGGCAATACTTCTCTGAGTTCAGTACCAGAACTCAGTCTCTAAGGGGAATCACGCCAGAGTTCAAGCCCAGGTGGACAAAGTCATCCCTTCCAACCGCCACAGAAATGACCACAATTCCAACCAAAACACTGCCACATGGCCCTCATCTTCTTCCATATAGACACTCATCATAACCTCTGGCTGGAGGTTTCCATGAGGGGGCAGCCCAAGACAGTGTCTAGAATAAGCTCCCTTGCCCCTCATTTGCCTAATGTCAGGGTGGCCTGTGAACCAGGAGTGATCAAATACGCCTGCCATTAATACTGCTCTGCTTCTCCAAATTGAGGACTACTGACTTTCGGGTATAGGTTCTTTCTGTGAATTGGAGACATGAGAAAACCCAAGAACCTATGGGATAGCCTCTGCAGGGCTTTGAAGAACTCATTTGACCCAAAGGATCCCTATTCTCACTTGATGGAGGTCAGGAACTTTCCAGAGGAAAGTGAGAGGCTTCATCCACAATGACTGCTCTTTTTGCCATTTTGGCTTTGGATGCACACATGGGATCTTTCTTTAATCCATCAGGTGCTGAGAATCTAAGCCACAGCCTCACACAGGGCCAAGAGGCTGATTCACACACATCCCTTTGCAAAGGAATTAAGCAAAAAGCCACAGGTGATGCCCCTTCATTTCCATTTGAAAACTGTTTACTTCAGGCTTCACAAAGGGGTAGCCTGAGGCAAAGACCTTCCTGACATTCAGGGCAACAGAACAATAGGTAAGCAAAAGGCCCAAAGCAGGGTTTCTCCACTGACACTTTACTGGTCACACTGATATCTGAGTTTTCTGAGATGCTTGCCATTCCCTTCAGTTATCCAGTACATGGCCATGTCACAGAGCTGGGAGGTGGTACATATCTAGGACACAAAACCATGAGCCAATTCTGGAGAGTGGCCAGAATTCAGGAAGAAAACAGGAACTTAGCAAGATAGTAGGTGTTGCCCATAGATAAGGCAAGCCCCGGTCCATTCATAAATTGGAAAGGATGAATGCTGGAAAGTTTTCTACTAGACAGGACGCATCCATTGATTCATTCTCTTTTCCAATGTCTACAACCAGGGATACAGTGGGATACACAGACATAGAAACACTCGCCTTGTCAAATGACTTACTAGAAACAGTCCACTCCAAACCAAACAAACTGCCTTTCCTACCTATTCTCAGAACATGAGACAAAAACCATAAACTCACACCCACACCCACTAAGGCACCTCCTTCCCCCAAGTAGGTCTGTGACTATCTGGAGTGTCTTCTGACTGGTGGGCCATACAATGTTCCCCCAAAATGGCCCGTCCTCTCTCAGATCTGGCCTCCTTGGCCTACTCAATGAACTTGTCAGGAGCCACCAGTGAGCCACTCACTACCTGCTTTCTCAGAAAAGTCCCCTCTTCAGAGCTTTCCTGGCATTTGGTCATCCTCACATCAGTAGGTACCAAGAAAGACTGACTCTCTCCTTGGTAAATGCAAACAAGTCAGCCCACTGGGACTGGGACTGAAACTGGCTCTGGGTGCCTGGCTTCCTGGTTGTCAAGTTCAAAGAGTTCCATCACAAAAGAAGTGAGGTGAGGTCACTTCCTTCAGGAACTGAATGAGGTCACTGCCTTGGCAACCAAATTGTCCTAACAGTTGCTTCCAAGGGTCCTATGAGATGGAGGCTGCCCCTGCTTCCTGTGACACTTTCACAAGTTAGAATGGTATATCCTCCATAGGCACCCAGGAACAGCTTTCCACACAGGCCTGGTTTGGTCCATCTTGTCTACATTAAGAAGAGAGAGGCTCATACAGACACAACCCTTCATCCTGACCAGGTTGTTTGCCATGGAAGATGACTTTTGCTCTCTCATGTCCTTCAGAGCTGCCTACTTCTTCTCCAGGGATCATTTCTGCATGGACCTTTGAGTTCTCAGCAGGTGGAAGATCCCCTACATTCCTCTCTTGTAAGACCAACTCTGTCCCTGCTCTTCTGTAAAGTTGGATTGAGGGAACAGTGTATGGTAAGGGGTAAGAACATGTTTGATTTGGGTTAGGAATCATTCTACTGGATGAAGAATGGTATTGGGAACCTGCGATATATATAATAATGTATAGGTGAAGTATATGTATGACAACAGAAATCTAAGTAAGCTTTGAAGCCCAGAAGGGCATTGGGCCCTTGACTGGGATACTTAGCTTTGAATTACATTCTGCACAGATGTCTCAGATAAGTTGATATACAATGGCATAAGACCTTGTACCTTGGATGATTGAATGTGGAAGAGAACATCCAGTCAAAAAGGGATAGTAGGTAGGATTAGGAAGATAGTCAGTAGGTTTAGGAAGAAGAGTGAGTATAACATTTGGACCAAAAGTTCTTTAGCAGTAAGGTGTCAGTTAGAGAGTGGATGTAAATGTCAGCACATGTGAAGAGTCAGTCACAATAATGAATATGGGAAATTAGGTAGGAGAGCAGATATCAATAGATACATTGGGAAATCAGTCAAAGTATAAAGTGAGTGATAGGATTAGATATTTTCAACAGGGTTGAGGTTGAATATGTACTCTTAAGACGAAGCAACTGTGTAGTCACCAATAGGATTGACATTTGAGAGCATTAGGCCCCTGGACAAGGATGTGTTTAGTAATCCATGCTCACTTTCCATTTAGACTTTGGTACAATCATAAGTGTGAACTTTGCATTATGTGTCCAGAATATCACTGTGATCAAACGTATATGTAGATCAGGTGACATGAGTATTTCTTCCACCATTTCTGGGAGCAATATCGTGAAGACGTGTTGATTAGTATTTGGGGGCACCAATAGGTGTACCTTGTGTCTATGAATATAGAGATAATGCATGAATAGACCATACTGTGAATAAATAGTATAACTGGTTCCAATTTACATAATGGATTGAACTGATACCTGAAAATATATAGGAAATCTAATATTGATACACAATCATTCATTCCAACCAGTTATATATCTAATGGTAATATTAGGGTTCTGGTTTACCATGAAGGCTGTGTGAGATTTGCTTGAAAAGTGATTATGGAAATCGAAAATAATGTGTTTGGAAAGAAGTCTCATGAAAAGGCCAGTCCAGAAATATACAGGAGTACATGTGTTCTGAAGCAGGAAGTGATTGAAAGTGAACCAAATGCCTGTAAATTTGTGAACTTGTGGATGAAATATATATCCTATGATGTGCATCAACTGAAGAAATAGTGATGTACCAGTGTCGAAAAAAAAGAAACGTCAAAATACACATCATGTATCATAGGAATCTACTTGCATTGATGCTAAACTCGGTCAGTTACTGTAGAATATTAGGATTTCTAAGGACCATTCACTAGGAAACAAATGTGTATTTCAGGTGGATGAATATTTCTGAGATAATCTTTGGAAAAGATGATTATAAATCCACATACATGAACATGAATGAATTTAGGGAGTGTATAATAAGACACATATATTTCATACTTTGAAAAATCTGGAGAGAGAGATTGTGTGTGTGTGTGTGTGTGTGTGTGTGTTTGTGTATATATATATATATATATATATATATATATATATATATATATATACATACATTCAAGCAATACAAACACACAGAGACTTTAAAACGTCGAAATATATATGCCAATCAAAATTCATCATGAAATATGTATCATCCACAGATCCAAAAATATTTAATTTACTGAACATGGATTTATGTATCATGTTGTTCAAGTAGAAAGCTCACCCATAGGTTGAATTTTCAGTTCCAACAGCATTTACGAGGAGTGATCTCTTGTCACAATTTGTATCTGCCATGTCAGCCTCCTCACAAGAATGTACGTGGGATACCAGGTAGGATTCTATATGTGCATGTAAAAATACATGTGCTGAATAGGCTACAGAGAAAGGGAGACAGGAATTCACATACTTGTTAACTTTACAAACACATGGAGAACTACTTCTCTTAAATTGGACTAGATTTATATCACCTAGCCTTTATAATGCCAAAGGAAAGTCCAATTATACACCATGCCTCCTCTGAACTGCATGTATTGCTATTCTGTTTGTGTTATTTTCCTCCATCATATCAGGATTGGTAATCAGAGTCTAGGAGGGTATGCGTTAGTGTCAGGGATTCAGTATTTTGAATGGAAAATAGGAAAATGAATCCAATGTGTATGCAATTCTGTGCTACACAAAAATCTTCCCACTCTCATCAAGAACAATGCCTTGACATTACCTTTGCCCCAAGTAAGACACGATTCGAAGAGAAGAGTTAGAAAATCTGTGAATACATATATACAATGGAAAATGCTCAGGAGTTCACAACCTTGGAGGTGGTCGAGGAGTTTCCATAAGTAAGGGACAGGATAAACACTCCCCAAACATGGAGCTCTGCTGGCCTAAAGACTTCTTGGGAAACTGCCTCTGAGGTTGGACCCTTGAAATATATGTTGTTGTCAGGAGCTTTATCTTCCTTTGTAGTGAGACCATCAAAGCTTGGTCTGCGTCTATGTGGCCTGGAGGACATGGATTCTGATTTTCCAATGAACATGAGGCAGCAGTGCTGAATTCTCTCTTTGTAGGTCAACTGTGGCCACTGGGGTCTAAGTGATTCCCCGTGTGGACTGTGAGGCCATTTGGTCATCCTCCACTTTTCCTGGTGTTTCTTGCTGCTTCACTGGGAGTTTCCTATTTGCTTCATGAAATACAAGGAGTTCAACTGGGACACAGTGCTGGAGGGAGTTCTGTCACGTGTGCTGACTCAGGGTCCTAGGAGAATGCACCAACCAGGCTTCTATCCCACAGAGCTTGCCCCCTTGACCATAGCAACCTGATTCTGAACATTGCCCGGGAACCTCTCCATAGAACAAGATGCCTTTACATATAAGGGTCTGCTGGCTGCACCGTGTCAGTCACAAGCCATGTGGAAGCCAATGGCAGATCCACATGGCCCCACCACAGATGTTTTATCACACACCTGCACACCACTGCTCTAGGCCCACTAATCAGCAGGCTCCAACTTATGGCATCTCTGTTCTACACCATTTTCATGAAACCCAGTCAATCAAGGCACTGTCTGGTACACTCATGATCAGCAACAGGACATCCAAAGGTTCTCCAGTGCCACGTGGTCATGGGAATTTCAAAAATTTCATGGTATTTATCAAGCCATTTCTCAAGGATGAACTTGGAGGCACTGTGGGTTTCTATTCATTCAGGAACCACTAAATGGTGAGGAAGCTCATTTCAATGAAAGCTCTGGAGAAACACTCAGAGGCAAGGCTGCCCAAGAGTGGCCAAAATGTCACATCAAGCCAGGCCCATTGAGGTCTACAATGTGAGGTCCCTGTGTGTTTTGACTCTCAATTATGGCTGCCAGGTCTTTAAGAATAAAATCATGTGATATCCTGGCTGAGATTCCCAGTGCTCTGTGGAAAGCCACCCTGAGACTAGATCTCAGTTTCCAAGGGCAACTCTCATGCGTGGCCTCCTAAAATCCCAACACAATTCATGGCAATACTTCTCTGAGTTCAGTACCAGAACTCAGTCTCTAAGGGGAATCACGCCAGAGTTCAAGCCCAGGTGGACAAAGTCATCCCTTCCAACCGCCACAGAAATGACCACAATTCCAACCAAAACACTGCCATATGGCCCTCATCTTCTTCCATATAGAAACTCATCATAACCTCTGGCTGGAGGTTTCCATGAGGGGGCAGCCCAAGACAGTGTCTAGAATAAGCTCCCTTGCCCCTCATTTGCCTAATGTCAGGGTGGCCTGTGAACCAGGAGTGATCAAATACGCCTGCCATTAATACTGCTCTGCTTCTCCAAATTGAGGACTACTGACTTTCGGGTATAGGTTCTTTCTGTGAATTGGAGACATGAGAAAACCCAAGAACCTATGGGATAGCCTCTGCAGGGCTTTGAAGAACTCATTTGACCCAAAGGATCCCTATTCTCACTTGATGGAGGTCAGGAACTTTCCAGAGGAAAGTGAGAGGCTTCATCCACAATGACTGCTCTTTTTGCCATTTTGGCTTTGGATGCACACATGGGATCTTTCTTTAATCCATCAGGTGCTGAGAATCTAAGCCACAGCCTCACACAGGGCCAAGAGGCTGATTCACACACATCCCTTTGCAAAGGAATTAAGCAAAAAGCCACAGGTGATGCCCCTTCATTTCCATTTGAAAACTGTTTACTTCAGGCTTCACAAAGGGGTAGCCTGAGGCAAAGACCTTCCTGACATTCAGGGCAACAGAACAATAGGTAAGCAAAAGGCCCAAAGCAGGGTTTCTCCACTGACACTTTACTGGTCACACTGACATCTGAGTTTTCTGAGATGCTTGCCATTCCCTTCAGTTATCCAGTACATGGCCATGTCACAGAGCTGGGAGGTGGTACATATCTAGGACACAAAACCATGAGCCAATTCTGGAGAGTGGCCAGAATTCAGGAAGAAAACAGGAACTTACCAAGATAGTAGGTGTTGCCCATAGATAAGGCAAGCCCCGGTCCATTCATAAATTGGAAAGGATGAATGCTGGAAAGTTTTCTACTAGACAGGACGCATCCATTGATTCATTCTCTTTTCCAATGTCTACAACCAGGGATACAGTGGGATACACAGACATAGAAACACTCGCCTTGTCAAATGACTTACTAGAAACAGTCCACTCCAAACCAAACAAACTGCCTTTCCTACCTATTCTCAGAACATGAGACAAAAACCATAAACTCACACCCACACCCACTAAGGCACCTCCTTCCCCCAAGTAGGTCTGTGACTATCTGGAGTGCCTTCTGACTGGTGGGCCATACAATGTTCCCCCAAAATGGCCCGTCCTCTCTCAGATCTGGCCTCCTTGGCCTACTCAATGAACTTGTCAGGAGCCACCAGTGAGCCACTCACTACCTGCTTTCTCAGAAAAGTCCCCTCTTCAGAGCTTTCCTGGCATTTGGTCATCCTCACATCAGTAGGTACCAAGAAAGACTGACTCTCTCCTTGGTAAATGCAAACAAGTCAGCCCACTGGGACTGGGACTGAAACTGGCTCTGGGTGCCTGGCTTCCTGGTTGTCAAGTTCAAAGAGTTCCATCACAAAAGAAGTGAGGTGAGGTCACTTCCTTCAGGAACTGAATGAGGTCACTGCCTTGGCAACCAAATTGTCCTAACAGTTGCTTCCAAGGGTCCTATGAGATGGAGGCTGCCCCTGCTTCCTGTGACACTTTCACAAGTTAGAATGGTATATCCTCCATAGGCACCCAGGAACAGCTTTCCACACAGGCCTGGTTTGGTCCATCTTGTCTACATTAAGAAGAGAGAGGCTCATACAGACACAACCCTTCATCCTGACCAGGTTGTTTGCCATGGAAGATGACTTTTGCTCTCTCATGTCCTTCAGAGCTGCCTACTTCTTCTCCAGGGATCATTTCTGCATGGACCTTTGAGTTCTCAGCAGGTGGAAGATCCCCTACATTCCTCTCTTGTAAGACCAACTCTGTCCCTGCTCTTCTGTAAAGTTGGATTGAGGGAACAGTGTATGGTTAGGGGTAAGAACATGTTTGATTTGGGTTAGGAATCATTCTACTGGGTGAAGAATGATATTGGGAACCTGCGATATATATAATAATGTATAGGTGAAGTATATGTATGACAACAGAAATCTAAGTAAGCTTTGAAGCCCAGAAGGGCATTGGGCCCTTGACTGGGATACTTAGCTTTGAATTACATTCTGCACAGATGTCTCAGATAAATTGATATACAATGGCATAAGACCTTGTACCTTGGATGATTGAATGTGGAAGAGAACATCCAGTCAAAAAGGGATAGTAGGTAGGATTAGGAAGATAGTCAGTAGGTTTACGAAGAAGAGTGAGTATAACATTTGGACCAAAAGTTCTTTAGCAGTAGGGTGTCAGTTAGAGAGTAGATGTAAATGTCAGCACATGTGAAGAGTCAGTCACAATAATGAATATGGGAAATTAGGTAGGAGAGCAGATATCAATAGACACATTGGGAAATCAGTCAAAGTATAAAGTGAGTGATAGGATTAGATATTTTCAACAGGGTTGAGGTTGAATATGTACTCTTAGGACGAAGCAACTGTGTAGTCACCAATAGGATTGACATTTGAGAGCATTAGGCAGCTGGACAAGGATGTGTTTAGTAATCCATGCTCACTTTCCATTTAGAATTTGGTACAATCATAAGTGTGAACTTTGCATTATGTGTCCAGAATATCACTGTGATCAAATGTATATGTAGATCAGGTGACATGAATATTTCTTCCACCATTTCTGGGAGCAATATCGTGAAGACGTGTTGATTAGTATTTGGGGGCACCAATAGGTGTACCTTGTGTCTATGAATATAGAGATAATGCATGAATAGACCATACTGTGAATAAATAGTATAACTGGTTCCAATTTACATAATGGATTGAACTGATACCTGAAAATATATAGGAAATCTAATATTGATACACAATCATTCATTCCAACCAGTTATATATCTAATGGTAATATTAGGGTTCTGGTTTACCATGAAGGCTGTGTGAGATTTGCTTGAAAAGTGATTATGGAAATCGAAAATAATGTGTTTGGAAAGAAGTCTCATGAAAAGGCCAGTCCAGAAATATACAGGAGTACATGTGTTCTGAAGCAGGAAGTGATTGAAAGTGAACCAAATGCCTGTAAATTTGTGAACTTGTGGATGAAATATATATCCTATGATGTGCATCAACTAAAGAAATAGTGATGTACCAGTGTCGAAAAAAAAGAAACGTCAGAATACACATCATGTATCATAGGAATCTACTTGCATTGATGCTAAACTCGGTCAGTTACTGTAGAAATATTAGGATTTCTAAGGACCATTCACTAGGAAACAAATGTGTATTTCAGGTGGATGAATATTTCTGAGATAATCTTTGGAAAAGATGATTATAAATCCACATACATGAACATGAATGAATTTAGGGAGTGTATAATAAGACACATATATTTCATACTTTGAAAAATCTGGAGAGAGAGATTGTGTGTGTGTGTGTGTGTGTGTGTGTTTGTGTATATATATATATATATATATATATATATATATATATATACATACATTCAAACAATACAAACACACAGAGACTTTAAAAAGTCGAAATATATATGCCAATCAAAATTCATCATGAAATATGTATCATCCACAGATCCAAAAATATTTAATTTACTGAACATGGATTTATGTATCATGTTGTTCAAGTAGAAAGCTCACCCATAGGTTGAATTTTCAGTTCCAACAGCATTTACGAGGAGTGATCTCTTGTCACAATTTGTATCTGCCATGTCAGCCTCCTCACAAGAATGTACGTGGGATACCAGGTAGGATTCTATATGTGCATGTAAAAATACATGTGCTGAATAGGCTACAGAGAAAGGGAGACAGGAATTCACATACTTGTTAACTTTACAAACACATGGAGAACTACTTCTCTTAAATTGGACTAGATTTATAACACCTAGCCTTTATAATGCCAAAGGAAAGTCCAATTATACACCATGCCTCCTCTGAACTGCATGTATTGCTATTCTGTTTGTGTTATTTTCCTCCATCATATCAGGATTGGTAATCAGAGTCTAGGAGGGTATGGGTTAGTGTCAGGGATTCAGTATTTTGAATGGAAAATAGGAAAATGAATCCAATGTGTATGCAATTCTGTGCTACACAAAAATCTTCCCACTCTCATCAAGAACAATGCCTTGACATTACCTTTGCCCCAAGTAAGACACGATTCGAAGAGAAGAGTTAGAAAATCTGTGAATACATATATACAATGGAAAATGCTCAGGAGTTCACAACCTTGGAGGTGGTAGAGGAGTTTCCATAAGTAAGGGACAGGATAAACACTCCCCAAACATGGAGCTCTGCTGGCCTAAAGACTTCTTGGGAAACTGCCTCTGAGGTTGGACCCTTGAAATATATGTTGTTGTCAGGAGCTTTATCTTCCTTTGTAGTGAGACCATCAAAGCTTGGTCTGCGTCTATGTGGCCTGGAGGACATGGTTTCTGATTTTCCAATGAACATGAGGCAGCAGTGCTGAATTCTCTCTTTGTAGGTCAACTGTGGCCACTGGGGTCTAAGTGTTTCCCCGTGTGGACTGTGAGGCCATTTGGTCATCCTCCACTTTTCCTGGTGTTTCTTGCTGCTTCACTGGGAGTTTCCTATTTGCTTCATGAAATACAAGGAGTTCAACTGGGACACAGTGCTGGAGGGAGTTCTGTCACGTGTGCTGACTCAGGGTCCTAGGAGAATGCACCAACCAGGCTTCTATCCCACAGAGCTTGCCCCCTTGACCATAGCAACCTGATTCTGAACATTGCCCGGAAACCTCTCCATAGAACAAGATGCCTTTACATATAAGGGTCTGCTGGCTGCACCGTGTCAGTCACAAGCCATGTGGAAGCCAATGGCAGATCCACATGGCCCCACCACAGATGTTTTATCACACACCTGCACACCACTGCTCTAGGCCCACTAATCAGCAGGCTCCAACTTACTGGCATCTCTGTTCTACACCATTTTCATGAAACCCAGTCAATCAAGGCACTGTCTGGTACACTCATGATCAGCAACAGGACATCCAAAGGTTCTCCAGTGCCACGTGGTCATGGGAATTTCAAAAATTTCATGGTATTTATCAAGCCATTTCTCAAGGATGAACTTGGAGGCACTGTGGGTTTCTATTCATTCAGGAACCACTAAATGGTGAGGAAGCTCATTTCAATGAAAGCTCTGGAGAAACACTCAGAGGCAAGGCTTCCCAAGATGGCCAAAAGGTCACATCAAGCCAGGCCCATTGAGCACTACAATGTGAGGTCCCTGTGTGTTTTGACTCTCAATTATGGCTGCCAGGTCTTTAAGAATAAAATCATGTGATATCCTGGCTGAGATTCCCAGTGCTCTGTGGAAAGCCACCCTGGGCCTAGATCTCAGTTTCCAAGGGCAACTCTCATGCGTGGCCTCCTAAAATCCCAACACAATTCATGGCAATACTTCTCTGAGTTCAGTACCAGAACTCAGTCTCTAAGGGGAATCACGCCAGAGTTCAAGCCCAGGTGGACAAAGTCATCCCTTCCAACTGCCACAGAAATGACCACAATTCCAACCAAAACACTGCCACATGGCCCTCATCTTCTTCCATATAGACACTCATCATAACCTCTGGCTGGAGGTTTCCATGAGGGGGCAGCCCAAGACAGTGTCTAGAATAAGCTCCCTTGCCCCTCATTTGCCTAATGTCAGGGTGGCCTGTGAACCAGGAGTGATCAAATACGCCTGCCATTAATACTGCTCTGCTTCTCCAAATTGAGGACTACTGACTTTCGGGTATAGGTTCTTTCTGTGAATTGGAGACATGAGAAAACCCAAGAACCTATGGGATAGCCTCTGCAGGGCTTTGAAGAACTCATTTGACCCAAAGGATCCCTATTCTCACTTGATGGAGGTCAGGAACTTTCCAGAGGAAAGTGAGAGGCTTCATCCACAATGACTGCTCTTTTTGCCATTTTGGCTTTGGATGCACACATGGGATCTTTCTTTAATCCATCAGGTGCTGAGAATCTAAACCACAGCCTCACAAAGGGCCAAGAGGCTGATTCACACACATCCCTTTGCAAAGGAATTAAGCAAAAAGCCACAGGTGATGCCCCTTCATTTCCATTTGTAAACTGTTTACTTCAGGCTTCACAAAGGGGTAGCCTGAGGCAAAGACCTTCCTGACATTCAGGGCAACAGAACAATAGGTAAGCAAAAGGCCCAAAGCAGGGTTTCTCCACTGACACTTTACTGGTCACACTGATATCTGAGTTTTCTGAGATGCTTGCCATTCCCTTCAGTTATCCAGTACATGGCCATGTCACAGAGCTGGGAGGTGGTACATATCTAGGACACAAAACCATGAGCCAATTCTGGAGAGTGGCCAGAATTCAGGAAGAAAACAGGAACTTAGCAAGATAGTAGGTGTTGCCCATAGATAAGGCAAGCCCCGGTCCATTCATAAATTGGAAAGGATGAATGCTGGAAAGTTTTCTACTAGACAGGATGCATCCATTGATTCATTCTCTTTTCCAATGTCTACAACCAGGGATACAGTGGGATACACAGACATAGAAACACTCGCCTTGTCAAATGACTTACTAGAAACAGTCCACTCCAAACCAAACAAACTGCCTTTCCTACCTATTCTCAGAACATGAGACAAAAACCATAAACTCACACCCACACCCACTAAGGCACCTCCTTCCCCCAAGTAGGTCTGTGACTATCTGGAGTGTCTTCTGACTGGTGGGCCATACAATGTTCCCCCAAAATGGCCCGTCCTCTCTCAGATCTGGCCTCCTTGGCCTACTCAATGAAGTTGTCAGGAGCCACCAGTGAGCCACTCACTACCTGCTTTCTCAGAAAAGTCCCCTCTTCAGAGCTTTCCTGGCATTTGGTCATCCTCACATCAGTAGGTACCAAGAAAGACTGACTCTCTCCTTGGTAAATGCAAACAAGTCAGCCCACTGGGACTGGGACTGAAACTGGCTCTGGGTGCCTGGCTTCCTGGTTGCCAAGTTCAAAGAGTTCCATCACAAAAGAAGTGAGGTGAGGTCACTTCCTTCAGGAACTGAATGAGGTCACTGCCTTGGCAACCAAATTGTCCTAACAGTTGCTTCCAAGGGTCCTATGAGATGGAGGCTGCCCCTGCTTCCTGTGACACTTTCACAAGTTAGAATGGTATATCCTCCATAGGCACCCAGGAACAGCTTTCCACACAGGCCTGGTTTGGTCCATCTTGTCTACATTAAGAAGAGAGAGGCTCATACAGACACAACCCTTCATCCTGACCAGGTTGTTTGCCATGGAAGATGACTTTTGCTCTCTCATGTCCTTCAGAGCTGCCTACTTCTTCTCCAGGGATCATTTCTGCATGGACCTTTGAGTTCTCAGCAGGTGGAAGATCCCCTATATTCCTCTCTTGTAAAAGACCAACTCTGTCCCTGCTCTTCTGTAAAGTTGGATTGAGGGAACAGTGTATGGTTAGGGGTAAGAACCTGTTTGATTTGCGTTAGGAATCATTCTACTGGATGAAGAATGGTATTGGGAACCTGCGATATATATAATAATGTATAGGTGAAGTATATGTATGACAACAGAAATCTAAGTAAGCTTTGAAGCCCAGAAGGGCATTGGGCCCTTGACTGGGATACTTAGCTTTGAATTACATTCTGCACAGATGTCTCAGATAAATTGATATACAATGGCATAAGACCTTGTACCTTGGATGATTGAATGTGGAAGAGAACATCCAGTCAAAAAGGGATAGTAGGTAGGATTAGGAAGATAGTCAGTAGGTTTAGGAAGAAGAGTGAGTATAACATTTGGACCAAAAGTTCTTTAGCAGTAGGGTGTCAGTTAGAGAGTAGATGTAAATGTCAGCACATGTGAAGAGTCAGTCACAATAATGAATATGGGAAATTAGGTAGGAGAGCAGATATGAATAGAGACATTGGGAAATCAGTCAAAGTATAAAGTGAGTGATAGGATTAGATATTTTCAACAGGGTTGAGGTTGAATATGTACTCTTAGGACGAAGCAACTGTGTAGTCACCAATAGGATTGACATTTGAGAGCATTAGGCCCCTGGACAAGGATGTGTTTAGTAATCCATGCTCACTTTCCATTTAGACTTTGGTACAATCATAAGTGTGAACTTTGCATTATGTGTCCAGAATATCACTGTGATCAAATGTATATGTAGATCAGGTGACATGAGTATTTCTTCCACCATTTCTGGGAGCAATATCGTGAAGACGTGTTGATTAGTATTTGGGGGCACCAATAGGTGTACCTTGTGTCTATGAATATAGAGATAATGCATGAATAGACCATACTGTGAATAAATAGTATAACTGGTTCCAATTTACATAATGGATTGAACTGATACCTGAAAATATATAGGAAATCTAATATTGATACACAATCATTCATTCCAACCAGTTATATATCTAATGGTAATATTAGGGTTCTGGTTTACCATGAAGGCTGTGTGAGATTTGCTTGAAAAGTGATTATGGAAATCGAAAATAATGTGTTTGGAAAGAAGTCTCATGAAAAGGCCAGTCCAGAAATATACAGGAGTACATGTGTTCTGAAGCAGGAAGTGATTGAAAGTGAACCAAATGCCTGTAAATTTGTGAACTTGTGGATGAAATATATATCCTATGATGTGCATCAACTGAAGAAATAGTGATGTACCAGTGTTGAAAAAAAAGAAACGTCAAAATACACATCATGTATCATAGGAATCTACTTGCATTGATGCTAAACTCGGTCAGTTACTGTAGAAATATTAGGATTTCTAAGGATCATTCACTAGGAAACAAATGTGTATTTCAGGTGGATGAATATTTCTGAGAATAATCTTTGGAAAAGATGATTATAAATCCACATACATGAACATGAATGAATTTAGGGAGTGTATAATAAGACACATATACTTCATACTTTGAAAAATCTGGAGAGAGAGACTGTGTGTGTGTGTGTGTGTGTTTGTATATATATATATATATATATATATATATATATATATATATATATACATACATATATATATATACATACATTCAAACAATACAAACACACAGAGACTTTAAAAAGTCGAAATATATATGCCAATCAAAATTCATCATGAAATATGTATCATCCACTGATCCAAAAATATTTAATTTACTGAACATGGATTTATGTATCATGTTGTTCAAGTAGAAAGCTCACCCATAGGTTGAATTTTCAGTTCCAACAGCATTTACGTTGAGTGATCTCTTGTCACAATTTGTATCTGCCATGTCAGCCCCCTCACAAGAATGTACGTGGGATACCAGGTAGGATTCTATATGTGCATGTAAAAATACATGTGCTGAATAGGCTACAGAGAAAGGGAGACAGGAATTCACATACTTGTTAACTTTACAAACACATGGAGAACTACTTCTCTTAAATTGGACTAGATTTATAACACCTAGCCTTTATAATGCCAAAGGAAAGTCCAATTATACACCATGCCTCCTCTGAACTGCATGTATTGCTATTCTGTTTGTGTTATTTTCCTCCATCATATCAGGATTGGTAATCAGAGTCTAGGAGGGTATGGGTTAGTGTCAGGGATTCAGTATTTTGAATGGAAAATAGGAAAATGAATCCAATGTGTATGCAATTCTGTGCTACACAAAAATCTTCCCACTCTCATCAAGAACAATGCCTTGACATTACCTTTGCCCCAAGTAAGACAGGATTCGAAGAGAAGAGTTAGAAAATCTGTGAATACATATATACAATGGAAAATGCTCAGGAGTTCACAACCTTGGAGGTGGTAGAGGAGTTTCCATAAGTAAGGGACAGGATAAACACTCCCCAAACATGGAGCTCTGCTGGCCTAAAGACTTCTTGGGAAACTGCCTCTGAGGTTGGACCCTTGAAATATATGTTGTTGTCAGGAGCTTTATCTTCCTTTGTAGTGAGACCATCAAAGCTTGGTCTGCATCTATGTGGCCTGGAGGACATGGTTTCTGATTTTCCAATGAACATGAGGCAGCAGTGCTGAATTCTCTCTTTGTAGGTCAACTGTGGCCACTGGGGTCTAAGTGTTTCCCCGTGTGGACTGTGAGGCCATTTGGTCATCCTCCACTTTTCCTGGTGTTTCTTGCTGCTTCACTGGGAGTTTCCTATTTGCTTCATGAAATACAAGGAGTTCAACTGGGACACAGTGCTGGAGGGAGTTCTGTCACGTGTGCTGACTCAGGGTCCTAGGAGAATGCACCAACCAGGCTTCTATCCCACAGAGCTTGCCCCCTTGACCATAGCAACCTGATTCTGAACATTGCCCGGAAACCTCTCCATAGAACAAGATGCCTTTACATATAAGGGTCTGCTGGCTGCACCGTGTCAGTCACAAGCCATGTGGAAGCCAATGGCAGATCCACATGGCCCCACCACAGATGTTTTATCACACACCTGCACACCACTGCTCTAGGCCCACTAATCAGCAGGCTCCAACTTACTGGCATCTCTGTTCTACACCATTTTCATGAAACCCAGTCAATCAAGGCACTGTCTGGTACACTCATGATCAGCAACAGGACATCCAAAGGTTCTCCAGTGCCACGTGGTCATGGGAATTTCAAAAATTTCATGGTATTTATCAAGCCATTTCTCAAGGATGAACTTGGAGGCACTGTGGGTTTCTATTCATTCAGGAACCACTAAATGGTGAGGAAGCTCATTTCAATGAAAGCTCTGGAGAAACACTCAGAGGCAAGGCTTCCCAAGAGTGACCAAAAGGTCACATCAAGCCAGGCCCATTGAGGTCTACAATGTGAGGTCCCTGTGTGTTTTGACTCTCAATTATGGCTGCCAGGTCTTTAAGAATAAAATCATGTGATATCCTGGCTGAGATTCCCAGTTCTCTGTGGAAAGCCACCCTGGGCCTAGATCTCAGTTTCCAAGGGCAACTCTCATGCGTGGCCTCCTAAAATCCCAACACAATTCATGGCAATACTTCTCTGAGTTCAGTACCAGAACTCAGTCTCTAAGGGGAATCACGCCAGAGTTCAAGCCCAGGTGGACAAAGTCATCCCTTCCAACCGCCACAGAAATGACCACAATTCCAACCAAAACACTGCCACATGGCCCTCATCTTCTTCCATATAGACACTCATCATAACCTCTGGCTGGAGGTTTCCATGAGGGGGCAGCCCAAGACAGTGTCTAGAATAAGCTCCCTTGCCCCTCATTTGCCTAATGTCAGGGTGGCCTGTGAACCAGGAGTGATCAAATACGCCTGCCATTAATACTGCTCTGCTTCTCCAAATTGAGGACTACTGACTTTCGGGTATAGATTCTTTCTGTGAATTGGAGACATGAGAAAACCCAAGAACCTATGGGATAGCCTCTGCAGGGCTTTGAAGAACTCATTTGACCCAAAGGATCCCTATTCTCACTTGATGGAGGTCAGGAACTTTCCAGAGGAAAGTGAGAGGCTTCATCCACAATGACTGCTCTTTTTGCCATTTTGGCTTTGGATGCACACATGGGATCTTTCTTTAATCCATCAGGTGCTGAGAATCTAAGCCACAGCCTCACACAGGGCCAAGAGGCTGATTCACACACATCCCTTTGCAAAGGAATTAAGCAAAAAGCCACAGGTGATGCCCCTTCATTTCCATTTGAAAACGGTTTACTTCAGGCTTCACAAAGGGGTAGCCTGAGGCAAAGACCTTCCTGAGAGTCAGGGCAACAGAACAATAGGTAAGCAAAAGGCCCAAAGCAGGGTTTCTCCACTGACACTTTACTGGTCACACTGATATCTGAGTTTTCTGAGATGCTTGCCATTCCCTTCAGTTATCCAGTACATGGCCATGTCACAGAGCTGGGAGGTGGTACATATCTTGGACACAAAACCATGAGCCAATTCTGGAGAGTGGCCAGAATTCAGGAAGAAAACAGGAACTTAGCAAGATAGTAGGTGTTGCCCATAGATAAGGCAAGCCCCAGTCCATTCATAAATTGGAAAGGATGAATGCTGGAAAGTTTTCTACTAGACAGGACGCATCCATTGATTCATTCTCTTTTCCAATGTCTACAACCAGGGATACAGTGGGATACACAGACATAGAAACACTCGCCTTGTCAAATGACTTACTAGAAACAGTCCACTCCAAACCAAACAAACTGCCTTTCCTACCTATTCTCAGAACATGAGACAAAACCATAAACTCACACCCACACCCACTAAGGCACCTCCTTCCCCCAAGTAGGTCTGTGACTATCTGGAGTGTCTTCTGACTGGTGGGCCATACAATGTTCCCCCAAAATGGCCCGTCCTCTCTCAGATCTGGCCTCCTTGGCCTACTCAATGAAGTTGTCAGGAGCCACCAGTGAGCCACTCACTACCTGCTTTCTCAGAAAAGTCCCCTCTTCAGAGCTTTCCTGGCATTTGGTCATCCTCACATCAGTAGGTACCAAGAAAGACTGACTCTCTCCTTGGTAAATGCAAACAAGTCAGCCCACTGGGACTGGGACTGAAACTGGCTCTGGGTGCCTGGCTTCCTGGTTGCCAAGTTCAAAGAGTTCCATCACAAAAGAAGTGAGGTGAGGTCACTTCCTTCAGGAACTGAATGAGGTCACTGCCTTGGCAACCAAATTGTCCTAACAGTTGCTTCCAAGGGTCCTATGAGATGGAGGCTGCCCCTGCTTCCTGTGACACTTTCACAAGTTAGAATGGTATATCCTCCATAGGCACCCAGGAACAGCTTTCCACACAGGCCTGGTTTGGTCCATCTTGTCTACATTAAGAAGAGAGAGGCTCATACAGACACAACCCTTCATCCTGACCAGGTTGTTTGCCATGGAAGATGACTTTTGCTCTCTCATGTCCTTCAGAGCTGCCTACTTCTTCTCCAGGGATCATTTCTGCATGGACCTTTGAGTTCTCAGCAGGTGGAAGATCCCCTACATTCCTCTATTGTAAGACCAACTCTGTCCCTGCTCTTCTGTAAAGTTGGATTGAGGGAACAGTGTATGGTTAGGGGTAAGAACATGTTTGATTTGGGTTAGGAATCATTCTACTGGATGAAGAATGGTATTGGGAACCTGCGATATATATAATAATGTATAGGTGAAGTATATGTATGACAACAGAAATCTAAGTAAGCTTTGAAGCCCAGAAGGGCATTGGGCCCTTGACTGGGATACTTAGCTTTGAATTACATTCTGCACAGATGTCTCAGATAAATTGATATACAATGGCATAAGACCTTGTACCTTGGATGATTGAATGTGGAAGAGAACATCCAGTCAAAAAGGGATAGTAGGTAGGATTAGGAAGATAGTCAGTAGGTTTAGGAAGAAGAGTGAGTATAACATTTGGACCAAAAGTTCTTTAGCAGTAGGGTGTCAGTTAGAGAGTAGATGTAAATGTCAGCACATGTGAAGAGTCAGTCACAATAATGAATATGGGAAATTAGGTAGGAGAGCAGATATCAATAGAGACATTGGGAAATCAGTCAAAGTATAAAGTGAGTGATAGGATTAGATATTTTCAACAGGGTTGAGGTTGAATATGTACTCTTAGGACGAAGCAACTGTGTAGTCACCAATAGGATTGACATTTGAGAGCATTAGGCCCCTGGACAAGGATGTGTTTTGAAATCCATGCTCACTTTCCATTTAGACTTTGGTACAATCATAAGTGTGAACTTTGCATTATGTGTCCAGAATATCACTGTGATCAAATGTATATGTAGATCAGGTGACATGAGTATTTATTCCACCATTTCTGGGAGCAATATCTTGAAGACGTGTTGATTAGTATTTGGGGGCACCAATAGGTGTACCTTGTGTCTATGAATACAGAGATAATGCATGAATAGACCATACTGTGAATAAATAGTATAACTGGTTCCAATTTACATAATGGATTGAACTGATACCTGAAAATATATAGGAAATCTAATATTGATACACAATCATTCATTCCAACCAGTTATATATCTAATGGTAATATTAGGGTTCTGGTTTACCATGAAGGCTGTGTGAGATTTGATTGAAAAGTGATTATGGAAATCGAAAATAATGTGTTTGGAAAGAAGTCTCATGAAAAGGCCAGTCCAGAAATATACAGGAGTACATGTGTTCTGAAGCAGGAAGTGATTGAAAGTGAACCAAATGCCTGTAAATTTGTGAACTTGTGGATGAAATATATATCCTATGATGTGCATCAACTGAAGAAATAGTGATGTACCAGTGTCGAAAAAAAGAAACGTCAAAATACACATCATGTATCATAGGAATCTACTTGCATTGATGCTAAACTCGGTCAGTTACTGTAGAAATATTAGGATTTCTAAGGACCATTCACTAGGAAACAAATGTGTATTTCAGGTGGATGAATATTTCTGAGAATAATCTTTGGAAAAGATGATTATAAATCCCCATACATGAGCATGAATGAATTTAGGGAGTGTATAATAAGACACATATATTTCATACTTTGAAAAAACTGGAGAGAGAGACTCTGTGTGTGTGTGTGTGTTTGTGTATATATATATATATATATATATATATATATATATATATATATATATATATATATACATACATTCAAACCATACAAACACACAGAGACTTTAAAAAGTCAAAATATATATGCCAATCAAAATTCATCATGAAATATGTATCATCCACAGATACAAAAATATTTAATTTACTGAACATGGATTTATGTATCATGTTGTTCAAGTAGAAAGCTCACCCATAGTTTGAATTTTCAGTTCCAACAGCATTTAGGAGGAGTGATCTCTTCTCACAATTTGTATCTGCCATGTCAGCCTCCTCACAAGAATGTACGTGGGATACCAGGTAGGATTCTATATGTGCATGTAAAAATACATGTGCTGAATAGGCTACAGAGAAAGGGAGACAGGAATTCACATACTTGTTAACTTTACAAACACATGGAGAACTACTTCTCTTAAATTGGACTAGATTTATAACACCTAGCCTTTATAATGCCAAAGGAAAGTCCAATTATACACCATGCCTCCTCTGAACTGCATGTATTGCTATTCTGTTTGTGTTATTTTCCTCCATCATATCAGGATTGGTAATCAGAGTCTAGGAGGGTATGGGTTAGTGTCAGGGATTCAGTATTTTGAATGGAAAATAGGAAAATGAATCCAATGTGTATGCAATTCTGTGCTACACAAAAATCTTCCCACTCTCATCAAGAACAATGCCTTGACATTACCTTTGCCCCAAGTAAGACAGGATTCGAAGAGAAGAGTTAGAAAATCTGTGAATACATATATACAATGGAAAATGCTCAGGAGTTCACAACCTTGGAGGTGGTAGAGGAGTTCCCATAAGTAAGGGACAGGATAAACACGCCCCAAACATGGAGCTCTGCTGGCCTAAAGACTTCTTGGGAAACTGCCTCTGAGGTTGGACCCTTGAAATATATGTTATTGTCAGGAGCTTTATCTTCCTTTGTAGTGAGACCATCAAAGCTTGGTCTGCATCTATGTGGCCTGGAGGACATGGTTTCTGATTTTCCAATGAACATGAGGCAGCAGTGCTGAATTCTCTCTTTGTAGGTCAACTGTGGCCACTGGGGTCTAAGTGTTTCCCCGTGTGGACTGTGAGGCCATTTGGTCATCCTCCACTTTTCCTGGTGTTTCTTGCTGCTTCACTGGGAGTTTCCTATTTGCTTCATGAAATACAAGGAGTTCAACTGGGACACAGTGCTGGAGGGAGTTCTGTCACGTGTGCTGACTCAGGGTCCTAGGAGAATGCACCAACCAGGCTTCTATCCCACAGAGCTTGCCCCCTTGACCATAGCAACCTGATTCTGAACATTGCCCGGAAACCTCTCCATAGAACAAGATGCCTTTACATATAAGGGTCTGCTGGCTGCACCGTGTCAGTCACAAGCCATGTGGAAGCCAATGGCAGATCCACATGGCCCCACCACAGATGTTTTATCACACACCTGCACACCACTGCTCTAGGCCCACTAATCAGCAGGCTCCAACTTACTGGCATCTCTGTTCTACACCATTTTCATGAAACCCAGTCAATCAAGGCACTGTCTGGTACACTCATGATCAGCAACACGACATCCAAAGGTTCTCCAGTGCCACGTGGTCATGGGAATTTCAAAAATTTCATGGTATTTATCAAGCCATTTCTCAAGGATGAACTTGGAGGCACTGTGGGTTTCTATTCATTCAGGAACCACTAAATGGTGAGGAAGCTCATTTCAATGAAAGCTCTGGAGAAACACTCAGAGGCAAGGCTTCCCAAGAGTGGCCAAAAGGTCACATCAAGCCAGGCCCATTGAGCACTACAATGTGAGGTCCCTGTGTGTTTTGACTCTCAATTATGGCTGCCAGGTCTTTAAGAATAAAATCATGTGATATCCTGGCTGAGATTCCCAGTGCTCTGTGGAAAGCCACCCTGGGCCTAGATCTCAGTTTCCAAGGGCAACTCTCATGCGTGGCCTCCTAAAATCCCAACACAATTCATGGCAATACTTCTCTGAGTTCAGTACAAGAACTCAGTCTCTAAGGGGAATCACGCCAGAGTTCAAGCCCAGGTGGACAAAGTCATCCCTTCCAACCGCCACAGAAATGACCACAATTCCAACCAAAACACTGCCACATGGCCCTCATCTTCTTCCATATAGACACTCATCATAACCTCTGGCTGGAGGTTTCCATGAGGGGGCAGCCCAAGACAGTGTCTAGAATAAGCTCCCTTGCCCCTCATTTGCCTAATGTCAGGGTGGCCTGTGAACCAGGAGTGATCAAATACGCCTGCCATTAATACTGCTCTGCTTCTCCAAATTGAGGACTACTGACTTTCGGGTATAGATTCTTTCTGTGAATTGGAGAAATGAGAAAACCCAAGAACCTATGGGATAGCCTCTGCAGGGCTTTGAAGAACTCATTTGACCCAAAGGATCCCTATTCTCACTTGATGGAGGTCAGGAACTTTCCAGAGGAAAGTGAGAGGCTTCATCCACAATGACTGCTCTTTTTGCCATTTTGGCTTTGGATGCACACATGGGAACTTTCTTTAATCCATCAGCTGCTGAGAATCTAAGCCACTGCCTCACACAGGGCCAAGAGGCTGATTCACACACATCCCTTTGCAAAGGAATTAAGCAAAAAGCCACAGGTGATGCCCCTTCATTTCCATTTGAAAACTGTTTACTTCAGGCTTCACAAAGGGGGAGCCTGAGGCAGAGACCTTCCTGACATTCAGGGCAACAGAACAATAGGTAAGCAAAAGGCCCAAAGCAGGGTTTCTCCACTGACACTTTACTGGTCACACTGATATCTGAGTTTTCTGAGATGCTTGCCATTCCCTTCAGTTATCCAGTACACGGCCATGTCACAGATCTGGGAGGTGGTACATATCTTGGACACAAAACCATGAGCCAATTCTGGAGAGTGGCCAGAATTCAGGAAGAAAACAGGAACTTAGCAAGATAGTAGGTGTTGCCCATAGATAAGGCAAGCCCCAGTCCATTCATAAATTGGAAAGGATGAATGCTGGAAAGTTTTCTACTAGACAGGACGCATCCATTGATTCATTCTCTTTTCCAATGTCTACAACCAGCGATACAGAGGGATACACAGACATAGAAACACTCGCCTTGTCAAATGACTTACTAGAAACAGTCCACTCCAAACCAAACAAACTGCCTTTCCTACCTATTCTCAGAACATGAGACAAAACCATAAACTCACACCCACACCCACTAAGGCACCTCCTTCCCCCAAGTAGGTCTGTGACTATCTGGAGTGTCTTCTGACTGGTGGGCCATACAATGTTCCCCCCAAATGGCCCGTCCTCTCTCAGATCTGGCCTCCTTGGCCTACTCAATGAACTTGTCAGGAGCCACCAGTGAGCCACTCACTACCTGCTTTCTCAGAAAAGTCCCCTCTTCAGAGCTTTCCTGGCATTTGGTCATCCTCACATCAGTAGGTACCAAGAAAGACTGACTCTCTCTTTGGTAAATGCAAACAAGTCAGCCCACTGGGACTGGGACTGAAACTGGCTCTGGGTGCCTGGCTTCCTGGTTGCCAAGTTCAAAGAGTTCCATCACAAAAGAAGTGAGGTGAGGTCACTTCCTTCAGGAACTGAATGAGGTCACTGCCTTGGCAACCAAATTGTCCTAACAGTTGCTTCCAAGGGTCCTATGAGATGGAGGCTGCCCCTGCTTCCTGTGACACTTTCACAAGTTAGAATGGTATATCCTCCATAGGCACCCAGGAACAGCTTTCCACACAGGCCTGGTTTGGTCCATCTTGTCTACATTAAGAAGAGAGTGGCTCATACAGATACAACCCTTCATCCTGATCAGGTTGTTTGCCATGGAAGATGACTTTTGCTCTCTCATGTCCTTCAGAGCTGCCTACTTCTTCTCCAGGGATCATTTCTGCATGGACCTTTGAGTTCTCAGCAGGTGGAAGATCCCCTACATTCCTCTCTTGTAAGACCAACTCTGTCCCTGCTCTTCTGTAAAGTTGGATTGAGGGAACAGTGTATGGTTAGGGGTAAGAACATGTTTGATTTGGGTTAGGAATCATTCTACTGGATGAAGAATGTTATTGGGAACCTGCGATATATATAATAATGTATAGGTGAAGTATATGTATGACAACAGAAATCTAAGTAAGCTTTGAAGCCCAGAAGGGCATTGGGCCCTTGACTGGGATACTTAGCTTTGAATTACATTCTGCACAGATGTCTCAGATAAATTGATATACAATGGCATAAGACCTTGTACCTTGGATGATTGAATGTGGAAGAGAACATCCAGTCAAAAAGGGATAGTAGGTAGGATTAGGAAGATAGTCAGTAGGTTTAGGAAGAAGAGTGAGTATAACATTTGGACCAAAAGTTCTTTAGCAGTAGGGTGTCTGTTAGAGAGTAGATGTACATGTCAGCACATGTGAAGAGTCAGTCACAATAATGAATATGGGAAATTAGGTAGGAGAGCAGATATCAATAGATACATTGGGAAATCAGTCAAAGTATAAAGTGAGTGATAGGATTAGATATTTTCAACAGGGTTGAGGTTGAATATGTACTCTTAGGATGAAGCAACTGTGTAGTCACCAATAGGATTGACATTTGAGAGCATTAGGCCCCTGGACAAGGATGTGTTTAGTAATCCATGCTCACTTTCCATTTAGACTTTGGTACAATCATAAGTGTGAACTTTGCATTATGTGTCCAGAATATCACTGTGATCAAATGTATATGTAGATCAGGTGACATGAGTATTTCTTCCACCATTTCTGGGAGCAATATCTTGAAGACGTGTTGATTAGTATTTGGGGGGCACCAATAGGTGTACCTTGTGTCTATGAATATAGAGATAATGCATGAATAGACCATACTGTGAATAAATAGTACAACTGGTTCCAATTTACATAATGGATTGAACTGATACCTGAAAATATATAGGAAATCTAATATTGATACACAATCATTCATTCCAACCAGTTATATATCTAATGGTAATATTAGGGTTCTGATTTACCATGAAGGCTGTGTGAGATTTGCTTGAAAAGTGATTATGGAAATCGAAAATAATGTGTTTGGAAAGAAGTCTCATGAAAAGTCCAGTCCAGAAATGTACAGGAGTACATGTGTTCTGAAGCAGGAAGTGATTGAAAGTGAACCAAATGCCTGTAAATTTGTGAACTTGTGGATGAAATATATATCCTATGATGTGCATCAACTGAAGAAATAGTGATGTACCAGTGTCGAAAAAAAAGAAACGTCAAAATACACATCATGTATCATAGGAATCTACTTGCATTGATGCTAAACTCGGTCAGTTACTGTAGAAATATTAGGATTTCTAAGGACCATTCACTAGGAAACAAATGTGTATTTCAGGTGGATGAATATTTCTGAGAATAATCTTTGGAAAAGATGATTATAAATCCACATACATGAACATGAATGAATTTAGGGAGTGTATAATAAGACACATATACTTCATACTTTGAAAAATCTGGAGAGAGAGACTGTGTGTGTGTGGGTGTGTGTGTGTGTTTGTATATATATATATATATATATATATATATATATATATATATATATATATATATACATATATATATATATATATATATACATTCAAACAATACAAACACACAGAGACTTTAAAAAGTCGAAATATATATGCCAATCAAAATTCATCATGAAATATGTTTCATCCACAGTTCCAAAAATATTTAATTTACTGAACATGGATTTATGTATCATGTTGTTCAAGTAGAAAGCTCACCCATAGGTTGAATTTTCAGTTCCAACAGCATTTACGAGGAGTGATCTCTTGTCACAATTTGTATCTGCCATGTCAGCCTCCTCACAAGAATGTACGTGGGATACCAGGTAGGATTCTATATGTGCATGTAAAAATACATGTGCTGAATAGGCTACAGAGAAAGGGAGACAGGAATTCACATACTTGTTAACTTTACAAACAGATGGAGAACTACTTCTCTTAAATTGGACTAGATTTATAACACCTAGCCTTTATAATGCCAAAGGAAAGTCCAATTATACACCATGCCTCCTCTGAACTGCATGTATTGCTATTCTGTTTGTGTTATTTTCCTCCATCATATCAGGATTGGTAATCAGAGTCTAGGAGGGTATGGGTTAGTGTCAAGGATTCAGTATTTTGAATGGAAAATAGGAAAATGAATCCAATGTGTATGCAATTCTGTGCTACACAAAAATCTTCCCACTCTCATCAAGAACAATGCCTTGACATTACCTTTGCCCCAAGTAAGACACGATTCGAAGAGAAGAGTTAGAAAATCTGTGAATACATATATACAATGGAAAATGCTCAGGAGTTCACAACCTTGGAGGTGGTAGAGGAGTTTCCATAAGTAAGGGACAGGATAAACACTCCCCAAACATGGAGCTCTGCTGGCCTAAAGACTTCTTGGGAAACTGCCTCTGAGGTTGGACCCTTGAAATATATGTTGTTGTCAGGAGCTTTATCTTCCTTTGTAGTGAGACCATCAAAGCTTGGTCTGCGTCTATGTGGCCTGGAGGACATGGTTTCTGATTTTCCAATGAACATGAGGCAGCAGTGCTGAATTCTCTCTTTGTAGGTCAACTGTGGCCACTGGGGTCTAAGTGTTTCCCCGTGTGGACTGTGAGGCCATTTGGTCATCCTCCACTTTTCCTGGTGTTTCTTGCTGCTTCACTGGGAGTTTCCTATTTGCTTCATGAAATACAAGGAGTTCAACTGGGACACAGTGCTGGAGGGAGTTCTGTCACGTGTGCTGACTCAGGGTCCTAGGAGAATGCACCAACCAGGCTTCTATCCCACAGAGCTTGCCCCCTTGACCATAGCAACCTGATTCTGAACATTGCCCGGAAACCTCTCCATAGAACAAGATGCCTTTACATATAAGGGTCTGCTGGCTGCACCGTGTCAGTCACAAGCCATGTGGAAGCCAATGGCAGATCCACATGGCCCCACCACAGATGTTTTATCACACACCTGCACACCACTGCTCTAGGCCCACTAATCAGCAGGCTCCAACTTACTGGCATCTCTGTTCTACACCATTTTCATGAAACCCAGTCAATCAAGGCACTGTCTGGTACACTCATGATCAGCAACAGGACATCCAAAGGTTCTCCAGTGCCACGTGGTCATGGGAATTTCAAAAATTTCATGGTATTTATCAAGCCATTTCTCAAGGATGAACTTGGAGGCACTGTGGGTTTCTATTCATTCAGGAACCACTAAATGGTGAGGAAGCTCATTTCAATGAAAGCTCTGGAGAAACACTCAGAGGCAAGGCTTCCCAAGAGTGGCCAAAAGGTCACATCAAGCCAGGCCCATTGAGGTCTACAATGTGAGGTCCCTGTGTGTTTTGACTCTCAATTATGGCTGCCAGGTCTTTAAGAATAAAATCATGTGATATCCTGGCTGAGATTCCCAGTGCTCTGTGGAAAGCCACCCTCGGCCTAGATCTCAGTTTCCAAGGGCAACTCTCATGCGTGGCCTCCTAAAATCCCAACACAATTCATGGCAATACTTCTCTGAGTTCAGTACAAGAACTCAGTCTCTAAGGGGAATCACGCCAGAGTTCAAGTCCTGGTGGACAAAGTCATCCCTTCCAACCGCCACAGAAATGACCACAATTCCAACCAAAACACTGCCACATGGCCCTCATCTTCTTCCATATAGACACTCATCATAACCTCTGGCTGGAAGTTTCCATGAGGGGGCAGCCCAAGACAGTGTCTAGAATAAGCTCCCTTGCCCCTCATTTGCCTAATGTCAGGGTGGCCTGTGAACCAGGAGTGATCAAATACGCCTGCCATTAATACTGCTCTGCTTCTCCAAATTGAGGACTACTGACTTTCGGGTATAGATTCTTTCTGTGAATTGGAGACATGAGAAAACCCAAGAACCTATGGGATAGCCTCTGCAGGGCTTTGAAGAACTCATTTGACCCAAAGGATCCCTATTCTCACTTGATGGAGGTCAGGAACTTTCCAGAGGAAAGTGAGAGGCTTCATCCACAATGACTGCTCTTTTTGCCATTTTGGCTTTGGATGCACACATGGGATCTTTCTTTAATCCATCAGGTGCTGAGAATCTAAGGCACAGCCTCACACAGGGCCAAGAGGCTGATTCACACACATCCCTTTGCAAAGGAATTAAGCAAAAAGCCACAGGTGATGCCCCTTTATTTCCATTTGAAAACTGTTTACTTCAGGCTTCACAAAGGGGGAGCCTGAGGCAAAGACCTTCCTGACATTCAGGGCAACAGAACAATAGGTAAGCAAAAGGCCCAAAGCAGGGTTTCTCCACTGACACTTTACTGGTCACACTGATATCTGAGTTTTCTGAGATGCTTGCCATTCCCTTCAGTTATCCAGTACACGGCCATGTCACAGATCTGGGAGGTGGTACATATCTTGGACACAAAACCATGAGCCAATTCTGGAGAGTGGCCAGAATTCAGGAAGAAAACAGGAACTTAGCAAGATAGTAGGTGTTGCCCATAGATAAGGCAAGCCCCAGTCCATTCATAAATTGGAAAGGATGAATGCTGGAAAGTTTTCTACTAGACAGGACGCATCCATTGATTCATTCTCTTTTCCAATGTCTACAACCAGCGATACAGAGGGATACACAGACATAGAAACACTCGCCTTGTCAAATGACTTACTAGAAACAGTCCACTCCAAACCAAACAAACTGCCTTTCCTACCTATTCTCAGAACATGAGACAAAAACCATAAACTCACACCCACACCCACTAAGGCACCTCCTTCCCCCAAGTAGGTCTGTGACTATCTGGAGTGTCTTCTGACTGGTGGGCCATACAATGTTCCCCCAAAATGGCCCGTCCTCTCTCAGATCTGGCCTCCTTGGCCTACTCAATGAAGTTGTCAGGAGCCACCAGTGAGCCACTCACTACCTGCTTTCTCAGAAAAGTCCCCTCTTCAGAGCTTTCCTGGCATTTGGTCATCCTCACATCAGTAGGTACCAAGAAAGACTGACTCTCTCCTTGGTAAATGCAAACAAGTCAGCCCACTGGGACTGGGACTGAAACTGGCTCTGGGTGCCTGGCTTCCTGGTTGCCAAGTTCAAAGAGTTCCATCACAAAAGAAGTGAGGTGAGGTCACTTCCTTCAGGAACTGAATGAGGTCACTGCCTTGGCAACCAAATTGTCCTAACAGTTGCTTCCAAGGGTCCTATGAGATGGAGGCTGCCCCTGCTTCCTGTGACACTTTCACAAGTTAGAATGGTATATCCTCCATAGGCACCCAGGAACAGCTTTCCACACAGGCCTGGTTTGGTCCATCTTGTCTACATTAAGAAGAGAGAGGCTCATACAGACACAACCCTTCATCCTGACCAGGTTGTTTGCCATGGAAGATGACTTTTGCTCTCTCATGTCCTTCAGAGCTGCCTACTTCTTCTCCAGGGATCATTTCTGCATGGACCTTTGAGTTCTCAGCAGGTGGAAGATCCCCTACATTCCTCTCTTGTAAGACCAACTCTGTCCCTGCTCTTCTGTAAAGTTGGATTGAGGGAACAGTGTATGGTTAGGGGTAAGAACATGTTTGATTTGGGTTAGGAATCATTCTACTGCATGAAGAATGGTATTGGGAACCTGCGATATATATAATAATGTATAGGTGAAGTATATGTATGACAACAGAAATCTAAGTAAGCTTTGAAGCCCAGAAGGGCATTGGGCCCTTGACTGGGATACTTAGCTTTGAATTACATTCTGCACAGATGTCTCAGATAAATTGATATACAATGGCATAAGACCTTGTACCTTGGATGATTGAATGTGGAAGAGAACATCCAGTCAAAAAGGGATAGTAGGTAGGATTAGGAAGATAGTCAGTAGGTTTAGGAAGAAGAGTGAGTATAACATTTGGACCAAAAGTTCTTTAGCAGTAGGGTGTCAGTTAGAGAGTAGATGTAAATGTCAGCACATGTGAAGAGTCAGTCACAATAATGAATATGGGAAATTAGGTAGGAGAGCAGATATCAATAGAGACATTGGGAAATCAGTCAAAGTATAAAGTGAGTGATAGGATTAGATATTTTCAACAGGGTTGAGGTTGAATATGTACTCTTAGGACGAAGCAACTGTGTAGTCACCAATAGGATTGACATTTGAGAGAATTAGGCCCCTGGACAAGGATGTGTTTAGTAATCCATGCTCACTTTCCATTTAGACTTTGGTACAATCATAAGTGTGAACTTTGCATTATGTGTCCAGAATATCACTGTGATCAAATGTATATGTAGATCAGGTGACATGAGTATTTCTTCCACCATTTCTGGGAGCAATATCGTGAAGACGTGTTGATTAGTATTTGGGGGCACCAATAGGTGTACCTTGTGTCTATGAATATAGAGATAATGCATGAATAGACCATACTGTGAATAAATAGTATAACTGGTTCCAATTTACATAATGGATTGAACTGATACCTGAAAATATATAGGAAATGTAATATTGATACACAATCATTCATTCCAACCAGTTATATATCTAATGGTAATATTAGGGTTCTGGTTTACCATGAAGGCTGTGTGAGATTTGCTTGAAAAGTGATTATGGAAATCGAAAATAATGTGTTTGGAAAGAAGTCTCATGAAAAGGCCAGTCCAGAAATATACAGGAGTACATGTGTTCTGAAGCAGGAAGTGATTGAAAGTGAACCAAATGCCTGTAAATTTGTGAACTTGTGGATGAAATATATATCCTATGATGTGCATCAACTGAAGAAATAGTGATGTACCAGTGTTGAAAAAAAAGAAACGTCAAAATACACATCATGTATCATAGGAATCTACTTGCATTGATGCTAAACTCGGTCAGTTACTGTAGAAATATTAGGATTTCTAAGGATCATTCACTAGGAAACAAATGTGTATTTCAGGTGGATGAATATTTCTGAGAATAATCTTTGGAAAAGATGATTATAAATCCACATACATGAACATGAATGAATTTAGGGAGTGTATAATAAGACACATATACTTCATACTTTGAAAAATCTGGAGAGAGAGACTGTGTGTGTGTGTGTGTGTGTTTGTATATATATATATATATATATATATATATATATATATATATATATATACATATATATATATATACATACATTCAAACAATACAAACACACAGAGACTTTAAAAAGTCGAAATACATATGCCAATCAAAATTCATCATGAAATATGTATCATCCACTGATCCAAAAATATTTAATTTACTGAACATGGATTTATGTATCATGTTGTTCAAGTAGAAAGCTCACCCATAGGTTGAATTTTCAGTTCCAACAGCATTTACGTTGAGTGATCTCTTGTCACAATTTGTATCTGCCATGTCAGCCCCCTCACAAGAATGTACGTGGGATACCAGGTAGGATTCTATATGTGCATGTAAAAATACATGTGCTGAATAGGCTACAGAGAAAGGGAGACAGGAATTCACATACTTGTTAACTTTACAAACACATGGAGAACTACTTCTCTTAAATTGGACTAGATTTATAACACCTAGCCTTTATAATGCCAAAGGAAAGTCCAATTATACACCATGCCTCCTCTGAACTGCATGTATTGCTATTCTGTTTGTGTTATTTTCCTCCATCATATCAGGATTGGTAATCAGAGTCTAGGAGGGTATGGGTTAGTGTCAGGGATTCAGTATTTTGAATGGAAAATAGGAAAATGAATCCAATGTGTATGCAATTCTGTGCTACACAAAAATCTTCCCACTCTCATCAAGAACAATGCCTTGACATTACCTTTGCCCCAAGTAAGACACGATTCGAAGAGAAGAGTTAGAAAATCTGTGAATACATATATACAATGGAAAATGCTCAGGAGTTCACAACCTTGGAGGTGGTAGAGGAGTTTCCATAAGTAAGGGACAGGATTAACACTCCCCAAACATGGAGCTCTGCTGGCCTAAAGACTTCTTGGGAAACTGCCTCTGAGGTTGGACCCTTGAAATATATGTTGTTGTCAGGAGCTTTATCTTCCTTTGTAGTGAGGCCATCAAAGCTTGGTCTGCATCTATGTGGCCTGGAGGACATGGTTTCTGATTTTCCAATGAACATGAGGCAGCAGTGCTGAATTCTCTCTTTGTAGGTCAACTGTGGCCACTGTGGTCTAAGTGTTTCCCCGTGTGGACTGTGAGGCCATTTGGTCATCCTCCACTTTTCCTGGTGTTTCTTGCTGCTTCACTGGGAGTTTCCTATTTGCTTCATGAAATACAAGGAGTTCAACTGGGACACAGTGCTGGAAGGAGTTCTGTCACGTGTGCTGACTCAGGGTCCTAGGAGAATGCACCAACCAGGCTTCTATCCCACAGAGCTTGCCCCCTTGACCATAGCAACCTGATTCTGAACATTGCCCGGAAACCTCTCCATAGAACAAGATGCCTTTACATATAAGGGTCTGCTGGCTGCACCGTGTCAGTCACAAGCCATGTGGAAGCCAATGGCAGATCCACATGGCCCCACCACAGATGTTTTATCACACACCTGCACACCACTGCTCTAGGCCCACTAATCAGCAGGCTCCAACTTACTGGCATCTCTGTTCTACACCATTTTCATGAAACCCAGTCAATCAAGGCACTGTCTGGTACACTCATGATCAGCAACAGGACATCCAAAGGTTCTCCAGTGCCACGTGGTCATGGGAATTTCAAAAATTTCATGGTATTTATCAAGCCATTTCTCAAGGATGAACTTGGAGGCACTGTGGGTTTCTATTCATTCAGGAACCACTAAATGGTGAGGAAGCTCATTTCAATGAATGCTCTGGAGAAACACTCAGAGGCAAGGCTTCCCAAGAGTGGCCAAAAGGTCACATCAAGCCAGGCCCATTGAGGTCTACAATGTGAGGTCCCTATGTGTTTTGACTCTCAATTATGGCTGCCAGGTCTTTAAGAATAAAATCATGTGATATCCTGGCTGAGATTCCCAGTGCTCTGTGGAAAGCCACCCTGGGCCTAGATCTCAGTTTCCAAGGGCAACTCTCATGCGTGGCCTCCTAAAATCCCAACACAATTCATGGCAATACTTCTCTGAGTTCAGTACCAGAACTCAGTCTCTAAGGGGAATCACGCCAGAGTTCAAGCCCAGGTGGACAAAGTCATCCCTTCCAACCGCCACAGAAATGACCACAATTCCAACCAAAACACTGCCACATGGCCCTCATCTTCTTCCATATAGACACTCATCATAACCTCTGGCTGGAGGTTTCCATGAGGGGGCAGCCCAAGACAGTGTCCAGAATAAGCTCACTTGCCCCTCATTTGCCTAATGTCAGGGTGGCCTGTGAACCAGGAGTGATCAAATACGCCTGCCATTAATACTGCTCTGCTTCTCCAAATTGAGGACTACTGACTTTCGGGTATAGATTCTTTCTGTGAATTGGAGACATGAGAAAACCCAAGAACCTATGGGATAGCCTCTGCAGGGCTTTGAAGAACTCCTTTGACCCAAAGGATCCCTATTCTCACTTGATGGAGGTCAGGAACTTTCCAGAGGAAAGTGAGAGGCTTCATCCACAATGACTGCTCTTTTTGCCATTTTGGCTTTGGATGCACACATGGGATCTTTCTTTAATCCATCAGGTGCTGAGAATCTAAGCCACAGCCTCACACAGGGCCAAGAGGCTGATTCACACACATCCCTTTGCAAAGGAATTAAGCAAAAAGCCACAGGTGATGCCCCTTCATTTCCATTTGAAAACTGTTTACTTCAGGCTTCACAAAGGGGTAGCCTGAGGCAAAGACCTTCCTGACACTCAGGGCAACAGAACAATAGGTAAGCAAAAGGCCCAAAGCAGGGTTTCTCCACTGACACTTTACTGGTCACACTGATATCTGAGTTTTCTGAGATGCTTGCCATTCCCTTCAGTTTTCCAGTACATGGCCATGTCACAGAGCTGGGAGGTGGTACATATCTTGGACACAAAACCATGAGCCAATTCTGGAGAGTGGCCAGAATTCAGGAAGAAAACAGGAACTTAGCAAGATAGTAGGTGTTGCCCATAGATAAGGCAAGCCCCAGTCCATTCATAAATTGGAAAGGATGAATGCTGGAAAGTTTTCTACTAGACAGGACACATCCATTGATTCATTCTCTTTTCCAATGTCTACAACCAGGGATACAGTGGGATACACAGACATAGAAACACTCGCCTTGTCAAATGACTTACTAGAAACAGTCCACTCCAAACCAAACAAACTGCCTTTCCTACCTATTCTCAGAACATGAGACAAAACCATAAACTCACACCCACACCCACTAAGGCACCTCCTTCCCCCAAGTAGGTCTGTGACTATCTGGAGTGTCTTCTGACTGGTGGGCCATACAATGTTCCCCCAAAATGGCCCGTCCTCTCTCAGATCTGGCCTCCTTGGCCTACTCAATGAACTTGTCAGGAGCCACCAGTGAGCCACTCACTACCTGCTTTCTCAGAAAAGTCCCCTCTTCAGAGCTTTCCTGGCATTTGGTCATCCTCACATCAGTAGGTACCAAGAAAGACTGACTCTCTCCTTGGTAAATGCAAACAAGTCAGCCCACTGGGACTGGGACTGAAACTGGCTCTGGGTGCCTGGCTTCCTGGTTGTCAAGTTCAAAGAGTTCCATCACAAAAGAAGTGAGGTGAGGTCACTTCCTTCAGGAACTGAATGAGGTCACTGCCTTGGCAACCAAATTGTCCTAACAGTTGCTTCCAAGGGTCCTATGAGATGGAGGCTGCCCCTGCTTCCTGTGACACTTTCACAAGTTAGAATGGTATATCCTCCGTAGGCACCCAGGAACAGCTTTCCACACAGGCCTGGTTTGGTCCATCTTGTCTACATTAAGAAGAGAGAGGCTCATACAGACACAACCCTTCATCCTGACCAGGTTGTTTGCCATGGAAGATGACTTTTGCTCTCTCATGTCCTTCAGAGCTGCCTACTTCTTCTCCAGGGATCATTTCTGCATGGACCTTTGAGTTCTCAGCAGGTGGAAGATCCCCTACATTCCTCTATTGTAAGACCAACTCTGTCCCTGCTCTTCTGTAAAGTTGGATTGAGGGAACAGTGTATGGTTAGGGGTAAGAACATGTTTGATTTGGGTTAGGAATCATTCTACTGGATGAAGAATGGTATTGGGAACCTGCGATATATATAATAATGTATAGGTGAAGTATATGTATGACAACAGAAATCTAAGTAAGCTTTGAAGCCCAGAAGGGCATTGGGCCCTTGACTGGGATACTTAGCTTTGAATTACATTCTGCACAGATGTCTCAGATAAATTGATATACAATGGCATAAGACCTTGTACCTTGGATGATTGAATGTGGAAGAGAACATCCAGTCAAAAAGGGATAGTAGGTAGGATTAGGAAGATAGTCAGTAGGTTTAGGAAGAAGAGTGAGTATAACATTTGGACCAAAAGTTCTTTAGCAGTAGGGTGTCAGTTAGAGAGTAGATGTAAATGTCAGCACATGTGAAGAGTCAGTCACAATAATGAATATGGGAAATTAGGTAGGAGAGCAGATATCAATAGAGACATTGGGAAATCAGTCAAAGTATAAAGTGAGTGATAGGATTAGATATTTTCAACAGGGTTGAGGTTGAATATGTACTCTTAGGACGAAGCAACTGTGTAGTCACCAATAGGATTGACATTTGAGAGCATTAGGCCCCTGGACAAGGATGTGTTTAGTAATCCATGCTCACTTTCCATTTAGACTTTGGTACAATCATAAGTGTGAACTTTGCATTATGTGTCCAGAATATCACTGTGATCAAATGTATATGTAGATCAGGTGACATGAGTATTTCTTCCACCATTTCTGGGAGCAATATCGTGAAGACGTGTTGATTAGTATTTGGGGGCACCAATAGGTGTACCTTGTGTCTATGAATATAGACATAATGCATGAATAGACCATACTGTGAATAAATAGTATAACTGGTTCCAATTTACATAATGGATTGAACTGATACCTGAAAATATATAGGAAATCTAATATTGATACACAATCATTCATTCTAACCAGTTATATATCTAATGGTAATATTAGGGTTCTGGTTTACCATGAAGGCTGTGTGAGATTTGCTTGAAAAGTGATTATGGAAATCGAAAATAATGTGTTTGGAAAGAAGTCTCATGAAAAGGCCAGTCCAGAAATATACAGGAGTATATGTGTTCTGAAGCAGGAAGTGATTGAAAGTGAACCAAATGCCTGTAAATTTGTGAACTTGTGGATGAAATATATATCCTATGATGTGCATCAACTGAAGAAATAGTGATGTACCAGTGTCGAAAAAAAAGAAACGTCAAAATACACATCATGTATCATAGGAATCTACTTGCATTGATGCTAAACTCGGTCAGTTACTGTAGAAATATTAGGATTTCTAAGGACCATTCACTAGGAAACAAATGTGTATTTCAGGTGGATGAATATTTCTGAGAATAATCTTTGGAAAAGATGATTATAAATCCACATACATGAACGTGAATGAATTTAGGGAGTGTATAATAAGACACATATATTTCATACTTTGAAAAATCTGGAGAGAGAGACTGTGTGTGTGTGTGTGTGTGTGTGTTTGTGTATATATATATATATATATATATATATATATGTATATATATATATATATATATATATATATATATATACATTCAAACAATACAAACACACAGAGACTTTAAAAAGTCGAAATATATATGCCAATCAAAATTCATCATGAAATATGTATCATCCACAGATCCAAAAATATTTAATTTACTGAACATGGATTTATGTATCAAGTTGTTCAAGTAGAAAGCTCACCCATAGGTTGAATTTTCAGTTCAAACAGCATTTACGAGGAGTGATCTCTTGTCACAATTTGTATCTGCCATGTCAGCCTCCTCACAAGAATGTACGTGGGATACCAGGTAGGATTCTATATGTGCATGTAAAAATACATGTGCTGAATAGGCTACAGAGAAAGGGAGACAGGAATTCACATACTTGTTAACTTTACAAACACATGGAGAACTACTTCTCTTAAATTGGACTAGATTTATAACACCTAGCCTTTATAATGCCAAAGGAAAGTCCAATTATACACCATGCCTCCTCTGAACTGCATGTATTGCTATTCTGTTTGTGTTATTTTCCTCCATCATATCAGGATTGGTAATCAGAGTCTAGGAGGGTATGGGTTAGTGTCAGGGATTCAGTATTTTGAATGGAAAATAGGAAAATGAATCCAATGTGTATGCAATTCTGTGCTACACAAAAATCTTCCCACTCTCATCAAGAACAATGCCTTGACATTACCTTTGCCCCAAGTAAGACACGATTCGAAGAGAAGAGTTAGAAAATCTGTGAATACATATATACAATGGAAAATGCTCAGGAGTTCACAACCTTGGAGGTGGTAGAGGAGTTTCCATAAGTAAGGGACAGGATAAACACTCCCCAAACATGGAGCTCTGCTGGCCTAAAGACTTCTTGGGAAACTGCCTCTGAGGTTGGACCCTTGAAATATATGTTGTTGTCAGGAGCTTTATCTTCCTTTGTAGTGAGACCATCAAAGCTTGGTCTGCGTCTATGTGGCCTGGAGGACATGGTTTCTGATTTTCCAATGAACATGAGGCAGCAGTGCTGAATTCTCTCTTTGTAGGTCAACTGTGGCCACTGGGGTCTAAGTGTTTCCCCGTGTGGACTGTGAGGCCATTTGGTCATCCTCCACTTTTCCTGGTGTTTCTTGCTGCTTCACTGGGAGTTTCCTATTTGCTTCATGAAATACAAGGAGTTCAACTGGGACACAGTGCTGGAGGGAGTTCTGTCACGTGTGCTGACTCAGGGTCCTAGGAGAATGCACCAACCAGGCTTCTATCCCACAGAGCTTGCCCCCTTGACCATAGCAACCTGATTCTGAACATTGCCCGGAAACCTCTCCATAGAACAAGATGCCTTTACATATAAGGGTCTGCTGGCTGCACCGTGTCAGTCACAAGCCATGTGGAAGCCAATGGCAGATCCACATGGCCCCACCACAGATGTTTTATCACACACCTGCACACCACTGCTCTAGGCCCACTAATCAGCAGGCTCCAACTTACTGGCATCTCTGTTCTACACCATTTTCATGAAACCCAGTCAATCAAGGCACTGTCTGGTACACTCATGATCAGCAACAGGACATCCAAAGGTTCTCCAGTGCCACGTGGTCATGGGAATTTCAAAAATTTCATGGTATTTATCAAGCCATTTCTCAAGGATGAACTTGGAGGCACTGTGGGTTTCTATTCATTCAGGAACCACTAAATGGTGAGGAAGCTCATTTCAATGAAAGCTCTGGAGAAACACTCAGAGGCAAGGCTTCCCAAGAGTGGCCAAAAGGTCACATCAAGCCAGGCCCATTGAGGTCTACAATGTGAGGTCCCTGTGTGTTTTGACTCTCAATTATGGCTGCCAGGTCTTTAAGAATAAAATCATGTGATATCCTGGCTGAGATTCCCAGTGCTCTGTGGAAAGCCACCCTGGGCCTAGATCTCAGTTTCCAAGGGCAACTCTCATGCGTGGCCTCCTAAAATCCCAACACAATTCATGGCAATACTTCTCTGAGTTCAGTACCAGAACTCAGTCTCTAAGGGGAATCACGCCAGAGTTCAAGCCCAGGTGGACAAAGTCATCCCTTCCAACCGCCACAGAAATGACCACAATTCCAACCAAAACACTGCCACATGGCCCTCATCTTCTTCCATATAGACACTCATCATAACCTCTGGCTGGAGGTTTCCATGAGGGGGCAGCCCAAGACAGTGTCTAGAATAAGCTCCCTTGCCCCTCATTTGCCTAATGTCAGGGTGGCCTGTGAACCAGGAGTGATCAAATACGCCTGCCATTAATACTGCTCTGCTTCTCCAAATTGAGGACTACTGACTTTCGGGTATAGATTCTTTCTGTGAATTGGAGACATGAGAAAACCCAAGAACCTATGGGATAGCCTCTGCAGGGCTTTGAAGAACTCATTTGACCCAAAGGATCCCTATTCTCACTTGATGGAGGTCAGGAACTTTCCAGAGGAAAGTGAGAGGCTTCATCCACAATGACTGCTCTTTTTGCCATTTTGGCTTTGGATGCACACATGGGATCTTTCTTTAATCCATCAGGTGCTGAGAATCTAAGCCACAGCCTCACACAGGGCCAAGAGGCTGATTCACACACATCCCTTTGCAAAGGAATTAAGCAAAAAGCCACAGGTGATGCCCCTTCATTTCCATTTGAAAACTGTTGACTTCAGGCTTCACAAAGGGGTAGCCTGAGGCAAAGACCTTCCTGACATTCAGGGCAACAGAACAATAGGTAAGCAAAAGGCCCAAAGCAGGGTTTCTCCACTGACACTTTACTGGTCACACTGATATCTGAGTTTTCTGAGATGCTTGCCATTCCCTTCAGTTATCCAGTACACGGCCATGTCACAGAGCTGGGAGGTGGTACATATCTTGGACACAAAACCATGAGCCAATTCTGGAGAGTGGCCAGAATTCAGGAAGAAAACAGGAACATAGCAAGATAGTAGGTGTTGCCCATAGATAAGGCAAGCCCCAGTCCATTCATAAATTGGAAAGGATGAATGCTGGAAAGTTTTCTACTAGACAGGACGCATCCATTGATTCATTCTCTTTTCCAATGTCTACAACCAGGGATACAGTGGGATACACAGACATAGAAACACTCGCCTTGTCAAATGACTTACTAGAAACAGTCCACTCCAAACCAAACAAACTGCCTTTCCTACCTATTCTCAGAACATGAGACAAAACCATAAACTCACACCCACACCCACTAAGGCACCTCCTTCCCCCAAGTAGGTCTGTGACTATCTGGAGTGTCTTCTGACTGGTGGGCCATACAATGTTCCCCCAAAATGGCCCGTCCTCTCTCAGATCTGGCCTCCTTGGCCTACTCAATGAAGTTGTCAGGAGCCACCAGTGAGCCACTCACTACCTGCTTTCTCAGAAAAGTCCCCTCTTCAGAGCTTTCCTGGCATTTGGTCATCCTCACATCAGTAGGTACCAAGAAAGACTGACTCTCTCCTTGGTAAATGCAAACAAGTCAGCCCACTGGGACTGGGACTGAAACTGGCTCTGGGTGCCTGGCTTCCTGGTTGCCAAGTTCAAAGAGTTCCATCACAAAAGAAGTGAGGTGAGGTCACTTCCTTCAGGAACTGAATGAGGTCACTGCCTTGGCAACCAAATTGTCCTAACAGTTGCTTCCAAGGGTCCTATGAGATGGAGGCTGCCCCTGCTTCCTGTGACACTTTCACAAGTTAGAATGGTATATCCTCCATAGGCACCCAGGAACAGCTTTCCACACAGGCCTGGTTTGGTCCATCTTGTCTACATTAAGAAGAGAGAGGCTCATACAGACACAACCCTTCATCCTGACCAGGTTGTTTGCCATGGAAGATGACTTTTGCTCTCTCATGTCCTTCAGAGCTGCCTACTTCTTCTCCAGGGATCATTTCTGCATGGACCTTTGAGTTCTCAGCAGGTGGAAGATCCCCTACATTCCTCTATTGTAAGACCAACTCTGTCCCTGCTCTTCTGTAAAGTTGGATTGAGGGAACAGTGTATGGTTAGGGGTAAGAACATGTTTGATTTGGGTTAGGAATCATTCTACTGGATGAAGAATGGTATTGGGAACCTGCGATATATATAATAATGTATAGGTGAAGTATATGTATGACAACAGAAATCTAAGTAAGCTTTGAAGCCCAGAAGGGCATTGGGCCCTTGACTGGGATACTTAGCTTTGAATTACATTCTGCACAGATGTCTCAGATAAATTGATATACAATGGCATAAGACCTTGTACCTTGGATGATTGAATGTGGAAGAGAACATCCAGTCAAAAAGGGATAGTAGGTAGGATTAGGAAGATAGTCAGTAGGTTTAGGAAGAAGAGTGAGTATACCATTTGGACCAAAAGTTCTTTAGCAGTAGGGTGTCAGTTAGAGAGTAGATGTAAATGTCAGCACATGTGAAGAGTCAGTCACAATAATGAATATGGGAAATTAGGTAGGAGAGCAGATATCAATAGAGACATTGGGAAATCAGTCAAAGTATAAAGTGAGTGATAGGATTAGATATTTTCAACAGGGTTGAGGTTGAATATGTACTCTTAGGACGAAGCAACTGTGTAGTCACCAATAGGATTGACATTTGAGAGCATTAGGCCCCTGGACAAGGATGTGTTTAGTAATCCATGCTCACTTTCCATTTAGACTTTGGTACAATCATAAGTGTGAACTTTGCATTATGTGTCCAGAATATCACTGTGATCAAATGTATATGTAGATCAGGTGACATGAGTATTTCTTCCACCATTTCTGGGAGCAATATCTTGAAGACGTGTTGATTAGTATTTGGGGGCACCAATAGGTGTACCTTGTGTCTATGAATATAGAGATAATGCATGAATAGACCATACTGTGAATAAATAGTATAACTGGTTCCAATTTACATAATGGATTGAACTGATACCTGAAAATATATAGGAAATCTAATATTGATACACAATCATTCATTCCAACCAGTTATATATCTAATGGTAATATTAGGGTTCTGGTTTACCATGAAGGCTGTGTGAGATTTGCTTGAAAAGTGATTATGGAAATCGAAAATAATGTGTTTGGAAAGAAGTCTCATGAAAAGGCCAGTCCAGAAATATACAGGAGTACATGTGTTCTGAAGCAGGAAGTGATTGAAAGTGAACCAAATGCCTGTAAATTTGTGAACTTGTGGATGAAATATATATCCTATGATGTGCATCAACTGAAGAAATAGTGATGTACCAGTGTCGAAAAAAAAGAAACGTCAAAATACACATCATGTATCATAGGAATCTACTTGCATTGATGCTAAACTCGGTCAGTTACTGTAGAAATATTAGGATTTCTAAGGACCATTCACTAGGAAACAAATGTGTATTTCAGGTGGATGAATATTTCTGAGAATAATCTTTGGAAAAGATGATTATAAATCCACATACATGAACATGAATGAATTTAGGGAGTGTATAATAAGACACATATACTTCATACTTTGAAAAATCTGGAGAGAGAGACTCTGTGTGTGTGTGTGTTTGTGTATATATATATATATATATATATATATATATATATATATATACGTACATACATTCAAACCATACAAACACACAGAGACTTTAAAACGTCGAAATATATATGCCAATCAAAATTCATCATGAAATATGTATCATCCACAGATCCAAAAATATTTAATTTACTGAACATGGATTTATGTATCATGTTGTTCAAGTAGAAAGCTCACCCATAGTTTGAATTTTCAGTTCCAACAGCATTTACGAGGAGTGATCTCTTCTCACAATTTGTATCTGCCATGTCAGCCTCCTCACAAGAATGTACGTGGGATACCAGGTAGGATTCTATATGTGCATGTAAAAATACATGTGCTGAATAGGCTACAGAGAAAGGGAGACAGGAATTCACATACTTGTTAACTTTACAAACACATGGAGAACTACTTCTCTTAAATTGGACTAGATTTATAACACCTAGCCTTTATAATGCCAAAGGAAAGTCCAATTATACACCATGCCTCCTCTGAACTGCATGTATTGCTATTCTGTTTGTGTTATTTTCCTCCATCATATCAGGATTGGTAATCAGAGTCTAGGAGGGTATGGGTTAGTGTCAGGGATTCAGTATTTTGAATGGAAAATAGGAAAATGAATCCAATGTGTATGCAATTCTGTGCTACACAAAAATCTTCCCACTCTCATCAAGAACAATGCCTTGACATTACCTTTGCCCCAAGTAAGACACGATTTGAAGAGAAGAGTTAGAAAATCTGTGAATACATATATACAATGGAAAATGCTCAGGAGTTCACAACCTTGGAGGTGGTAGAGGAGTTTCCATAAGTAAGGGACAGGATAAACACTCCCCAAACATGGAGCTCTGCTGGCCTAAAGACTTCTTGGGAAACTGCCTCTGAGGTTGGACCCTTGAAATATATGTTGTTGTCAGGAGCTTTATCTTCCTTTGTAGTGACACCATCAAAGCTTGGTCTGCGTCTATGTGGCCTGGAGGACATGGTTTCTGATTTTCCAATGAACATGAGGCAGCAGTGCTGAATTCTCTCTTTGTAGGTCAACTGTGGCCACTGGGGTCTAAGTGTTTCCCCGTGTGGACTGTGAGGCCATTTGGTCATCCTCCACTTTTCCTGGTGTTTCTTGCTGCTTCACTGGGAGTTTCCTATTTGCTTCATGAAATACAAGGAGTTCAACTGGGACACAGTGCTGGAGGGAGTTCTGTCACGTGTGCTGACTCAGGGTCCTAGGAGAATGCACCAACCAGGCTTCTATCCCACAGAGCTTGCCCCCTTGACCATAGCAACCTGATTCTGAACATTGCCCGGAAACCTCTCCACAGAACAAGATGCCTTTACATATAAGGGTCTGCTGGCTGCACCGTGTCAGTCACAAGCCATGTGGAAGCCAATGGCAGATCCACATGGCCCCACCACAGATGTTTTATCACACACCTGCACACCACTGCTCTAGGCCCACTAATCAGCAGGCTCCAACTTACTGGCATCTCTGTTCTACACCATTTTCATGAAACCCAGTCAATCAAGGCACTGTCTGGTACACTCATGATCAGCAACAGGACATCCAAAGGTCCTCCAGTGCCACGTGGTCATGGGAATTTCAAAAATTTCATGGTATTTATCAAGCCATTTCTCAAGGATGAACTTGGAGGCACTGTGGGTTTCTATTCATTCAGGAACCACTAAATGGTGAGGAAGCTCATTTCAATGAAAGCTCTGGAGAAACACTCAGAGGCAAGGCTTCCCAAGAGTGGCCAAAAGGTCACATCAAGCCAGGCCCATTGAGGTCTACAATGTGAGGTCCCTGTGTGTTTTGACTCTCAATTATGGCTGCCAGGTCTTTAAGAATAAAATCATGTGATATCCTGGCTGAGATTCCCAGTGCTCTGTGGAAAGCCACCCTGGGCCTAGATCTCAGTTTCCAAGGGCAACTCTCATGCGTGGCCTCCTAAAATCCCAACACAATTCATGGCAATACTTCTCTGAGTTCAGTACCAGAACTCAGTCTCTAAGGGGAATCACGCCAGAGTTCAAGCCCAGGTGGACAAAGTCATCCCTTCCAACCGCCACAGAAATGACCACAATTCCAACCAAAACACTGCCACATGGCCCTCATCTTCTTCCATATAGACACTCATCATAACCTCTGGCTGGAGGTTTCCATGAGGGGGCAGCCCAAGACAGTGTCTAGAATAAGCTCCCTTGCCCCTCATTTGCCTAATGTCAGGGTGGCCTGTGAACCAGGAGTGATCAAATACGCCTGCCATTAATACTGCTCTGCTTCTCCAAATTGAGGACTACTGACTTTCGGGTATAGATTCTTTCTGTGAATTGGAGACATGAGAAAACCCAAGAACCTATGGGATAGCCTCTGCAGGGCTTTGAAGAACTCATTTGACCCAAAGGATCCCTATTCTCACTTGATGGAGGTCAGGAACTTTCCAGAGGAAAGTGAGAGGCTTCATCCACAATGACTGCTCTTTTTGCCATTTTGGCTTTGGATGCACACATGGGATCTTTCTTTAATCCATCAGGTGCTGAGAATCTAAGCCACAGCCTCACACAGGGCCAAGAGGCTGATTCACACACATCCCTTTGCAAAGGAATTAAGCAAAAAGCCACAGGTGATGCCCCTTCATTTCCATTTGAAAACTGTTAACTTCAGGCTTCACAAAGTGGTAGCCTGAGGCAAAGACCTTCCTGACATTCAGGGCAACAGAACAATAGGTAAGCAAAAGGCCCAAATCAGGGTTTCTCCACTGACACTTTACTGGTCACACTGATATCTGAGTTTTCTGAGATGCTTGCCATTCCCTTCAGTTATCCAGTACACGGCCATGTCACAGAGCTGGGAGGTGGTACATATCTTGGACACAAAACCATGAGCCAATTCTGGAGAGTGGCCAGAATTCAGGAAGAAAACAGGAACTTAGCAAGATAGTAGGTGTTGCCCATAGATAAGGCAAGCCCCAGTCCATTCATAAATTGGAAAGGATGAATGCTGGAAAGTTTTCTACTAGACAGGACGCATCCATTGATTCATTCTCTTTTCCAATGTCTACAACCAGGGATACAGTGGGATACACAGACATAGAAACACTCGCCTTGTCAAATGACTTACTAGAAACAGTCCACTCCAAACCAAACAAACTGCCTTTCCTACCTATTCTCAGAACATGAGACAAAACCATAAACTCACACCCACACCCACTAAGGCACCTCCTTCCCCCAAGTAGGTCTGTGACTATCTGGAGTGTCTTCTGACTGGTGGGCCATACAATGTTCCCCCAAAATGGCCCGTCCTCTCTCAGATCTGGCCTCCTTGGCCTACTCAATGAAGTTGTCAGGAGCCACCAGTGAGCCACTCACTACCTGCTTTCTCAGAAAAGTCCCCTCTTCAGAGCTTTCCTGGCATTTGGTCATCCTCACATCAGTAGGTACCAAGAAAGACTGACTCTCTCCTTGGTAAATGCAAACAAGTCAGCCCACTGGGACTGGGACTGAAACTGGCTCTGGGTGCCTGGCTTCCTGGTTGCCAAGTTCAAAGAGTTCCATCACAAAAGAAGTGAGGTGAGGTCACTTCCTTCAGGAACTGAATGAGGTCACTGCCTTGGCAACCAAATTGTCCTAACAGTTGCTTCCAAGGGTCCTATGAGATGGAGGCTGCCCCTGCTTCCTGTGACACTTTCACAAGTTAGAATGGTATATCCTCCATAGGCACCCAGGAACAGCTTTCCACACAGGCCTGGTTTGGTCCATCTTGTCTACATTAAGAAGAGAGAGGCTCATACAGACACAACCCTTCATCCTGACCAGGTTGTTTGCCATGGAAGATGACTTTTGCTCTCTCATGTCCTTCAGAGCTGCCTACTTCTTCTCCAGGGATCATTTCTGCATGGACCTTTGAGTTCTCAGCAGGTGGAAGATCCCCTACATTCCTCTATTGTAAGACCAACTCTGTCCCTGCTCTTCTGTAAAGTTGGATTGAGGGAACAGTGTATGGTTAGGGGTAAGAACATGTTTGATTTGGGTTAGGAATCATTCTACTGGATGAAGAATGGTATTGGGAACCTGCGATATATATAATAATGTATAGGTGAAGTATATGTATGACAACAGAAATCTAAGTAAGCTTTGAAGCCCAGAAGGGCATTGGGCCCTTGACTGGGATACTTAGCTTTGAATTACATTCTGCACAGATGTCTCAGATAAATTGATATACAATGGCATAAGACCTTGTACCTTGGATGATTGAATGTGGAAGAGAACATCCAGTCAAAAAGGGATAGTAGGTAGGATTAGGAAGATAGTCAGTAGGTTTAGGAAGAAGAGTGAGTATAACATTTGGACCAAAAGTTCTTTAGCAGTAGGGTGTCAGTTAGAGAGTAGATGTAAATGTCAGCACATGTGAAGAGTCAGTCACAATAATGAATATGGGAAATTAGGTAGGAGAGCAGATATCAATAGATACATTGGGAAATCAGTCAAAGTATAAAGTGAGTGATAGGATTAGATATTGTCAACAGGGTTGAGGTTGAATATGTACTCTTAGGACGAAGCAACTGTGTAGTCACCAATAGGATTGACATTTGAGAGCATTAGGCCCCTGGACAAGGATGTGTTTAGTAATCCATGCTCACTTTCCATTTAGACTTTGGTACAATCATAAGTGTGAACTTTGCATTATGTGTCCAGAATATCACTGTGATCAAATGTATATGTAGATCAGGTGACATGAGTATTTCTTCCACCATTTCTGGGAGCAATATCTTGAAGACGTGTTGATTAGTATTTGGGGGCACCAATAGGTGTACCTTGTGTCTATGAATATAGAGATAATGCATGAATAGACCATACTGTGAATAAATAGTATAACTGGTTCCAATTTACATAATGGATTGAACTGATACCTGAAAATATATAGGAAATCTAATATTGATACACAATCATTCATTCCAACCAGTTATATATCTAATGGTAATATTAGGGTTCTGGTTTACCATGAAGGCTGTGTGAGATTTGCTTGAAAAGTGATTATGGAAATCGAAAATAATGTGTTTGGAAAGAAGTCTCATGAAAAGGCCAGTCCAGAAATATACAGGAGGACATGTGTTCTGAAGCAGGAAGTGATTGAAAGTGAACCAAATGCCTGTAAATTTGTGAACTTGTGGATGAAATATATATCCTATGATGTGCATCAACTGAAGAAACAGTGATGTACCAGTGTCGAAAAAAAAGAAACGTCAAAATACACATCATGTATCATAGGAATCTACTTGCATTGATGCTAAACTCGGTCAGTTACTGTAGAAATATTAGGATTTCTAAGGACCATTCACTAGGAAACAAATGTGTATTTCAGGTGGATGAATATTTCTGAGAATAATCTTTGGAAAAGATGATTATAAATCCACATACATGAACATGAATGAATTTAGGGAGTGTATAATAAGACACATATATTTCATACTTTGAAAAATCTGGAGAGAGAGACTGTGTGTGTGTGTGTGTTTGTATATATATATATATATATACATTCAAACCATACAAACACACAGAGACTTTAAAAAGTCGAAATATATATGCCAATCAAAATTCATCATGAAATATGTATCATCCACAGATCCAAAAATATTTAATTTACTGAACATGGATTTATGTATCATGTTGTTCAAGTAGAAAGCTCACCCATAGGTTGAATTTTCAGTTCCAACAGCATTTACGAGGAGTGATCTCTTGTCACAATTTGTATCTGCCATGTCAGCCTCCTCACAAGAATGTACGTGGGATACCAGGTAGGATTCTATATGTGCATGTAAAAATACATGTGCTGAATAGGCTACAGAGAAAGGGAGACAGGAATTCACATACTTGTTAACTTTACAAACACATGGAGAACTACTTCTCTTAAATTGGACTAGATTTATAACACCTAGCCTTTATAGTGCCAAAGGAAAGTCCAATTATACACCATGCCTCCTCTGAACTGCTTGTATTGCTATTCTGTTTGTGTTATTTTCCTCCATCATATCAGGATTGGTAATCAGAGTCTAGGAGGGTATGGGTTAGTGTCAGGGATTCAGTATTTTGAATGGAAAATAGGAAAATGAATCCAATGTGTATGCAATTCTGTGCTACACAAAAATCTTCCCACTCTCATCAAGAACAATGCCTTGACATTACCTTTGCCCCAAGTAAGACACGATTCGAAGAGAAGAGTTAGAAAATCTGTGAATACATATATACAATGGAAAATGCTCAGGAGTTCACAACCTTGGAGGTGGTAGAGGAGTTTCCATAAGTAAGGGACAGGATAAACACTCCCCAAACATGGAGCTCTGCTGGCCTAAAGACTTCTTGGGAAACTGCCTCTGAGGTTGGACCCTTGAAATATATGTTGTTGTCAGGAGCTTTATCTTCCTTTGTAGTGAGACCATCAAAGCTTGGTCTGCATCTATGTGGCCTGGAGGACATGGTTTCTGATTTTCCAATGAACATGAGGCAGCAGTGCTGAATTCTCTCTTTGTAGGTCAACTGTGGCCACTGGGGTCTAAGTGTTTCCCCGTGTGGACTGTGAGGCCATTTGGTCATCCTCCACTTTTCCTGGTGTTTCTTGCTGCTTCACTGGGAGTTTATTATTTGCTTCATGAAATACAAGGAGTTCAACTGGGACACAGTGCTGGAGGGAGTTCTGTCACGTGTGCTGACTCAGGGTCCTAGGAGAATGCACCAACCAGGCTTCTATCCCACAGAGCTTGCCCCCTTGACCATAGCAACCTGATTCTGAACATTGCCCGGAAACCTCTCCATAGAACAAGATGCCTTTACATATAAGGGTCTGCTGGCTGCACCGTGTCAGTCACAAGCCATGTGGAAGCCAATGGCAGATCCACATGGCCCCACCACAGATGTTTTATCACACACCTGCACACCACTGCTCTAGGCCCACTAATCAGCAGGCTCCAACTTACTGGCATCTCTGTTCTACACCATTTTCATGAAACCCAGTCAATCAAGGCACTGTCTGGTACACTCATGATCAGCAACAGGACATCCAAAGGTCCTCCAGTGCCACGTGGTCATGGGAATTTCAAAAATTTCATGGTATTTATCAAGCCATTTCTCAAGGATGAACTTGGAGGCACTGTGGGTTTCTATTCATTCAGGAACCACTAAATGGTGAGGAAGCTCATTTCAATGAAAGCTCTGGAGAAACACTCAGAGGCAAGGCTTCCCAAGAGTGGCCAAAAGGTCACATCAAGCCAGGCCCATTGAGGTCTACAATGTGAGGTCCCTGTGTGTTTTGACTCTCAATTATGGCTGCCAGGTCTTTAAGAATAAAATCATGTGATATCCTGGCTGAGATTCCCAGTGCTCTGTGGAAAGCCACCCTGGGCCTAGATCTCAGTTTCCAAGGGCAACTCTCATGCGTGGCCTCCTAAAATCCCAACACAATTCATGGCAATACTTCTCTGAGTTCAGTACCAGAACTCAGTCTCTAAGGGGAATCACGCCAGAGTTCAAGCCCAGGTGGACAAAGTCATCCCTTCCAACCGCCACAGAAATGACCACAATTCCAACCAAAACACTGCCACATGGCCCTCATCTTCTTCCATATAGACACTCATCATAACCTCTGGCTGGAGGTTTCCATGAGGGGGCAGCCCAAGACAGTGTCTAGAATAAGCTCCCTTGCCCCTCATTTGCCTAATGTCAGGGTGGCCTGTGAACCAGGAGTGATCAAATACGCCTGCCATTAATACTGCTCTGCTTCTCCAAATTGAGGACTACTGACTTTCGGGTATAGATTCTTTCTGTGAATTGGAGACATGAGAAAACCCAAGAACCTATGGGATAGCCTCTGCAGGGCTTTGAAGAACTCAATTGACCCAAAGGATCACTATTCTCACTTGATGGAGGTCAGGAACTTTCCAGAGGAAAGTGAGAGGCTTCATCCACAATGACTGCTCTTTTTGCCATTGTGGCTTTGGATGCACACATGGGATCTTTCTTTAATCCATCAGGTGCTGAGAATCTAAGCCATAGCCTCACACAGGGCCAAGAGGCTGATTCACACACATCCCTTTGCAAAGGAATTAAGCAAAAAGGCACAGGTGATGCCCCTTCATTTCCATTTGAAAACTGTTGACTTCAGGCTTCACAAAGGGGTAGCCTGAGGCAAAGACCTTCCTGACATTCAGGGCAACAGAACAATAGGTAAGCAAAAGGCCCAAAGCAGGGTTTCTCCACTGACACTTTACTGGTCACACTGATATCTGAGTTTTCTGAGATGCTTGCCATTCCCTTCAGTTATCCAGTACACGGCCATGTCACAGAGCTGGGAGGTGGTACATATCTTGGACACAAAACCATGAGCCAATTCTGGAGAGTGGAGAGAATTCAGGAAGAAAACAGGAACTTAGCAAGATAGTAGGTGTTGCCCATAGATAAGGCAAGCCCCAGTCCATTCATAAATTGGAAAGGATGAATGCTGGAAAGTTTTCTACTAGACAGGACGCATCCATTGATTCATTCTCTTTTCCAATGTCTACAACCAGGGATACAGTGGGATACACAGACATAGAAACACTCGCCTTGTCAAATGACTTACTAGAAACAGTCCACTCCAAACCAAACAAACTGCCTTTCCTACCTATTCTCAGAACATGAGACAAAACCATAAACTCACACCCACACCCACTAAGGCACCTCCTTCCCCCAAGTAGGTCTGTGACTATCTGGAGTGTCTTCTGACTGGTGGGCCATACAATGTTCCCCCAAAATGGCCCGTCCTCTCTCAGATCTGGCCTCCTTGGCCTACTCAATGAACTTGTCAGGAGCCACCAGTGAGCCACTCACTACCTGCTTTCTCAGAAAAGTCCCCTCTTCAGAGCTTTCCTGGCATTTGGTCATCCTCACATCAGTAGGTACCAAGAAAGACTGACTCTCTCCTTGGTAAATGCAAACAAGTCAGCCCACTGGGACTGGGACTGAAACTGGCTCTGGGTGCCTGGCTTCCTGGTTGCCAAGTTCAAAGAGTTCCATCACAAAAGAAGTGAGGTGAGGTCACTTCCTTCAGGAACTGAATGAGGTCACTGCCTTGGCAACCAAATTGTCCTAACAGTTGCTTCCAAGGGTCCTATGAGATGGAGGCTGACCCTGCTTCCTGTGACACTTTCACAAGTTAGAATGGTATATCCTCCATAGGCACCCAGGAACAGCTTTCCACACAGGCCTGGTTTGGTCCATCTTGTCTACATTAAGAAGAGAGAGGCTCATACAGACACAACCCTTCATCCTGACCAGGTTGTTTGCCATGGAAGATGACTTTTGCTCTCTCATGTCCTTCAGAGCTGCCTACTTCTTCTCCAGGGATCATTTCTGCATGGACCTTTGAGTTCTCAGCAGGTGGAAGATCCCCTACATTCCTCTATTGTAAGACCAACTCTGTCCCTGCTCTTCTGTAAAGTGGGATTGAGGGAACAGTGTATGGTTAGGGGTAAGAACATGTTTGATTTGGGTTAGGAATCATTCTACTGGATGAAGAATGGTATTGGGAACCTGCGATATATATAATAATGTATAGGTGAAGTATATGTATGACAACAGAAATCTAAGTAAGCTTTGAAGCCCAGAAGGGCATTGGGCCCTTGACTGGGATACTTAGCTTTGAATTACATTCTGCACAGATGTCTCAGATAAATTGATATACAATGGCATAAGACCTTGTACCTTGGATGATTGAATGTGGAAGAGAACATCCAGTCAAAAAGGGATAGTAGGTAGGATTAGGAAGATAGTCAGTAGGTTTAGGAAGAAGAGTGAGTATACCATTTGGACCAAAAGTTCTTTAGCAGTAGGGTGTCAGTTAGAGAGTAGATGTAAATGTCAGCACATGTGAAGAGTCAGTCACAATAATGAATATGGGAAATTAGGTAGGAGAGCAGATATCAATAGAGACATTGGGAAATCAGTCAAAGTATAAAGTGAGTGATAGGATTAGATATTTTCAACAGGGTTGAGGTTGAATATGTACTCTTAGGACGAAGCAACTGTGTAGTCACCAATAGGATTGACATTTGAGAGCATTAGGCCCCTGGACAAGGATGTGTTTAGTAATCCATGCTCACTTTCCATTTAGACTTTGGTACAATCATAAGTGTGAACTTTGCATTATGTGTCCAGAATATCACTGTGATCAAATGTATATGTAGATCAGGTGACATGAGTATTTCTTCCACCATTTCTGGGAGCAATATCTTGAAGACGTGTTGATTAGTATTTGGGGGCACCAATAGGTGTACCTTGTGTCTATGAATATAGAGATAATGCATGAATAGACCATACTGTGAATAAATAGTATAACTGGTTCCAATTTACATAATGGATTGAACTGATACCTGAAAATATATAGGAAATCTAATATTGATACACAATCATTCATTCCAACCAGTTATATATCTAATGGTAATATTAGGGTTCTGGTTTACCATGAAGGCTGTGTGAGATTTGCTTGAAAAGTGATTATGGAAATCGAAAATAATGTGTTTGGAAAGAAGTCTCATGAAAAGGCCAGTCCAGAAATATACAGGAGTACATGTGTTCTGAAGCAGGAAGTGATTGAAAGTGAACCAAATGCCTGTAAATTTGTGAACTTGTGGATGAAATATATATCCTATGATGTGCATCAACTGAAGAAATAGTGATGTACCAGTGTCGAAAAAAAAGAAACGTCAAAATACACATCATGTATCATAGGAATCTACTTGCATTGATGCTAAACTCGGTCAGTTACTGTAGAATTATTAGGATTTCTAAGGACCATTCACTAGGAAACAAATGTGTATTTCAGGTGGATGAATATTTCTGAGAATAATCTTTGGAAAAGATGATTATAAATCCACATACATGAACATGAATGAATTTAGGGAGTGTATAATAAGACACATATACTTCATACTTTGAAAAATCTGGAGAGAGAGACTCTGTGTGTGTGTGTGTTTGTATATATATATATATATATATATATATATATATATATATATATACATACATACATACATTCAAACCATACAAACACACAGAGACTTTAAAAAGTCGAAATATATATGCCAATCAAAATTCATCATGAAATATGTATCATCCACAGATCCAAAAATATTTAATTTACTGAACATGGATTTATGTATCATGTTGTTCAAGTAGAAAGCTCACCCATAGTTTGAATTTTCAGTTCCAACAGCATTTACGAGGAGTGATCTCTTCTCACAATTTGTATCTGCCATGTCAGCCTCCTCACAAGAATGTACGTGGGATACCAGGTAGGATTCTATATGTGCATGTAAAAATACATGTGCTGAATAGGCTACAGAGAAAGGGAGACAGGAATTCACATACTTGTTAACTTTACAAACACATGGAGAACTACTTCTCTTAAATTGGACTAGATTTATGACACCTAGCCTTTATAATGCCAAAGGAAAGTCCAATTATACACCATACCTCCTCTGAACTGCATGTATTGCTATTCTGTTTGTGTTATTTTCCTCCATCATATCAGGATTGGTAATCAGAGTCTAGGAGGGTATGCGTTAGTGTCAGGGATTCAGTATTTTGAATGGAAAATAGGAAAATGAATCCAATGTGTATGCAATTCTGTGCTACACAAAAATCTTCCCACTCTCATCAAGAACAATGCCTTGACATTACCTTTGCCCCAAGTAAGACACGATTCGAAGAGAAGAGTTAGAAAATCTGTGAATACATATATACAATGGAAAATGCTCAGGAGTTCACAACCTTGGGGGTGGTAGAGGAGTTTCCATAAGTAAGGGACAGGATAAACACTCCCCAAACATGGAGCTCTGCTGGCCTAAAGACTTCTTGGGAAACTGCCTCTGAGGTTGGACCCTTGAAATATATGTTGTTGTCAGGAGCTTTATCTTCCTTTGTAGTGAGACCATCAAAGCTTGGTCTGCATCTATGTGGCCTGGAGGACATGGTTTCTGATTTTCCAATGAACATGAGGCAGCAGTGCTGAATTCTCTCTTTGTAGGTCAACTGTGGCCACTGGGGTCTAAGTGTTTCCCCGTGTGGACTGTGAGGCCATTTGGTCATCCTCCACTTTTCCTGGTGTTTCTTGCTGCTTCACTGGGAGTTTCCTATTTGCTTCATGAAATACAAGGAGTTCAACTGGGACACAGTGCTGGAGGGAGTTCTGTCACGTGTGCTGACTCAGGGTCCTAGGAGAATGCACCAACCAGGCTTCTATCCCACAGAGCTTGCCCCCTTGACCATAGCAACCTGATTCTGAACATTGCCCGGAAACCTCTCCATAGAACAAGATGCCTTTACATATAAGGGTCTGCTGGCTGCACCGTGTCAGTCACAAGCCATGTGGAAGCCAATGGCAGATCCACATGGCCCCACCACAGATGTTTTATCACACACCTGCACACCACTGCTCTAGGCCCACTAATCAGCAGGCTCCAACTTACTGGCATCTCTGTTCTACACCATTTTCATGAAACCCAGTCAATCAAGGCACTGTCTGGTACACTCATGATCAGCAACAGGACATCCAAAGGTCCTCCAGTGCCACGTGGTCATGGGAATTTCAAAAATTTCATGGTATTTATCAAGCCATTTCTCAAGGATGAACTTGGAGGCACTGTGGGTTTCTATTCATTCAGGAACCACTAAATGGTGAGGAAGCTCATTTCAATGAAAGCTCTGGAGAAACACTCAGAGGCAAGGCTTCCCAAGAGTGGCCAAAAGGTCACATCAAGCCAGGCCCATTGAGGTCTACAATGTGAGGTCCCTGTGTGTTTTGACTCTCAATTATGGCTGCCAGGTCTTTAAGAATAAAATCATGTGATATCCTGGCTGAGATTCCCAGTGCTCTGTGGAAAGCCACCCTGGGCCTAGATCTCAGTTTCCAAGGGCAACTCTCATGCGTGGCCTCCTAAAATCCCAACACAATTCATGGCAATACTTCTCTGAGTTCAGTACCAGAACTCAGTCTCTAAGGGGAATCACGCCAGAGTTCAAGCCCAGGTGGACAAAGTCATCCCTTCCAACCGCCACAGAAATGACCACAATTCCAACCAAAACACTGCCACATGGCCCTCATCTTCTTCCATACAGACACTCATCATAACCTCTGGCTGGAGGTTTCCATGAGGGGGCAGCCCAAGACAGTGTCTAGAATAAGCTCCCTTGCCCCTCATTTGCCTAATGTCAGGGTGGCCTGTGAACCAGGAGTGATCAAATACGCCTGCCATTAATACTGCTCTGCTTCTCCAAATTGAGGACTACTGACTTTCGGGTATAGATTCTTTCTGTGAATTGGAGACATGAGAAAACCCAAGAACCTATGGGATAGCCTCTGCAGGGCTTTGAAGAACTCATTTGACCCAAAGGATCCCTATTCTCACTTGATGGAGGTCAGGAACTTTCCAGAGGAAAGTGAGAGGCTTCATCCACAATGACTGCTCTTTTTGCCATTTTGGCTTTGGATGCACACATGGGATCTTTCTTTAATCCATCAGGTGCTGAGAATCTAAGCCACAGCCTCACACAGGGCCAAGAGGCTGATTCACACACATCCCTTTGCAAAGGAATTAAGCAAAAAGCCACAGGTGATGCCCCTTCATTTCCATTTGAAAACTGTTAACTTCAGGCTTCACAAAGTGGTAGCCTGAGGCAAAGACCTTCCTGACATTCAGGGCAACAGAACAATAGGTAAGCAAAAGGCCCAAATCAGGGTTTCTCCACTGACACTTTACTGGTCACACTGATATCTGAGTTTTCTGAGATGCTTGCCATTCCCTTCAGTTATCCAGTACACGGCCATGTCACAGAGCTGGGAGGTGGTACATATCTTGGACACAAAACCATGAGCCAATTCTGGAGAGTGGCCAGAATTCAGGAAGAAAACAGGAACTTAGCAAGATAGTAGGTGTTGCCCATAGATAAGGCAAGCCCCAGTCCATTCATAAATTGGAAAGGATGAATGCTGGAAAGTTTTCTACTAGACAGGACGCATCCATTGATTCATTCTCTTTTCCAATGTCTACAACCAGGGATACAGTGGGATACACAGACATAGAAACACTCGCCTTGTCAAATGACTTACTAGAAACAGTCCACTCCAAACCAAACAAACTGCCTTTCCTACCTATTCTCAGAACATGAGACAAAACCATAAACTCACACCCACACCCACTAAGGCACCTCCTTCCCCCAAGTAGGTCTGTGACTATCTGGAGTGTCTTCTGACTGGTGGGCCATACAATGTTCCCCCAAAATGGCCCGTCCTCTCTCAGATCTGGCCTCCTTGGCCTACTCAATGAACTTGTCAGGAGCCACCAGTGAGCCACTCACTACCTGCTTTCTCAGAAAAGTCCCCTCTTCAGAGCTTTCCTGGCATTTGGTCATCCTCACATCAGTAGGTACCAAGAAAGACTGACTCTCTCCTTGGTAAATGCAAACAAGTCAGCCCACTTGGACTGGGACTGAAACTGGCTCTGGGTGCCTGGCTTCCTGGTTGCCAAGTTCAAAGAGTTCCATCACAAAAGAAGTGAGGTGAGGTCACTTCCTTCAGGAACTGAATGAGGTCACTGCCTTGGCAACCAAATTGTCCTAACAGTTGCTTCCAAGGGTCCTATGAGATGGAGGCTGCCCCTGCTTCCTGTGACACTTTCACAAGTTAGAATGGTATATCCTCCATAGGCACCCAGGAACAGCTTTCCACACAGGCCTGGTTTGGTCCATCTTGTCTACATTAAGAAGAGAGAGGCTCATACAGACACAACCCTTCATCCTGACCAGGTTGTTTGCCATGGAAGATGACTTTTGCTCTCTCATGTCCTTCAGAGCTGCCTACTTCTTCTCCAGGGATCATTTCTGCATGGACCTTTGAGTTCTCAGCAGGTGGAAGATCCCCTACATTCCTCTATTGTAAGACCAACTCTGTCCCTGCTCTTCTGTAAAGTTGGATTGAGGGAACAGTGTATGGTTAGGGGTAAGAACATGTTTGATTTGGGTTAGGAATCATTCTACTGGATGAAGAATGGTATTGGGAACCTGCGATATATATAATAATGTATAGGTGAAGTATATGTATGACAACAGAAATCTAAGTAAGCTTTGAAGCCCAGAAGGGCATTGGGCCCTTGACTGGGATACTTAGCTTTGAATTACATTCTGCACAGATGTCTCAGATAAATTGATATACAATGGCATAAGACCTTGTACCTTGGATGATTGAATGTGGAAGAGAACATCCAGTCAAAAAGGGATAGTAGGTAGGATTAGGAAGATAGTCAGTAGGTTTAGGAAGAAGAGTGAGTATAACATTTGGACCAAAAGTTCTTTAGCAGTAGGGTGTCAGTTAGAGAGTAGATGTAAATGTCAGCACATGTGAAGAGTCAGTCACAATAATGAATATGGGAAATTAGGTAGGAGAGCAGATATCAATAGAGACATTGGGAAATCAGTCAAAGTATAAAGTGAGTGATAGGATTAGATATTGTCAACAGGGTTGAGGTTGAATATGTACTCTTAGGACGAAGCAACTGTGTCGTCACCAATAGGATTGACATTTGAGAGCATTAGGCCCCTGGACAAGGATGTGTTTAGTAATCCATGCTCACTTTCCATTTAGACTTTGGTACAATCATAAGTGTGAACTTTGCATTATGTGTCCAGAATATCACTGTGATCAAATGTATATGTAGATCAGGTGACATGAGTATTTCTTCCACCATTTCTGGGAGCAATATCTTGAAGACGTGTTGATTAGTATTTGGGGGCACCAATAGGTGTACCTTGTGTCTATGAATATAGAGATAATGCATGAATAGACCATACTGTGAATAAATAGTATAACTGGTTCCAATTTACATAATGGATTGAACTGATACCTGAAAATATATAGGAAATCTAATATTGATACACAATCATTCATTCCAACCAGTTATATATCTAATGGTAATATTAGGGTTCTGGTTTACCATGAAGGCTGTGTGAGATTTGCTTGAAAATTGATTATGGAAATCGAAAATAATGTGTTTGGAAAGAAGTCTCATGAAAAGGCCAGTCCAGAAATATACAGGAGTACATGTGTTCTGAAGCAGGAAGTGATTGAAAGTGAACCAAATGCCTGTAAATTTGTGAACTTGTGGATGAAATATATATCCTATGATGTGCATCAACTGAAGAAATAGTGATGTACCAGTGTCGAAAAAAAAGAAACGTCAAAATACACATCATGTATCATAGGAATCTACTTGCATTGATGCTAAACTCGGTCAGTTACTGTAGAAATATTAGGATTTCTAAGGACCATTCACTAGGAAACAAATGTGTATTTCAGGTGGATGAATATTTCTGAGAATAATCTTTGGAAAAGATGATTATAAATCCACATACATGAGCATGAATGAATTTAGGGAGTGTATAATAAGACACATATATTTCATACTTTGAAAAATCTGGAGAGAGAGACTGTGTGTGTGTGTGTGTGTGTGTTTGTATATATATATATATATATATATATATATATATATATATATATATATACATCCATTCAAACAATACAAACACACAGGGACTTTAAAAAGTCGAAATATATATGCCAATCAAAATTCATCATGAAATATGTATCATCCACTGATCCAAAAATATTTAATTTACTGAACATGGATTTATGTATCATGTTGTTCAAGTAGAAAGCTCACCCATAGGTTGAATTTTCAGTTCCAACAGCATTTACGAGGAGTGATCTCTTCTCACAATTTGTATCTGCCATGTCAGCCTCCTCACAAGAATGTACGTGGGATACCAGGTAGGATTCTATATGTGCATGTAAAAATACATGTGCTGAATAGGCTACAGAGAAAGGGAGACAGGAATTCACATACTTGTTAACTTTACAAACACATGGAGAACTACTTCTCTTAAATTGGACTAGATTTATAACACCTAGCCTTTATAATGCCAAAGGAAAGTCCAATTATACACCATGCCTCCTCTGAACTGCATGTATTGCTATTCTGTTTGTGTTATTTTCCTCCATCATATCAGGATTGGTAATCAGAGTCTAGGAGGGTATGGGTTAGTGTCAGGGATTCAGTATTTTGAATGGAAAATAGGAAAATGAATCCAATGTGTATGCAATTCTGTGCTACACAAAAATCTTCCCACTCTCATCAAGAACAATGCCTTGACATTACCTTTGCCCCAAGTAAGACACGATTCGAAGCGAAGAGTTAGAAAATCTGTGAATACATATATACAATGGAAAATGCTCAGGAGTTCACAACCTTGGAGGTGGTAGAGGAGTTTCCATAAGTAAGGGACAGGATAAACACTCCCCAAACATGGAGCTCTGCTGGCCTAAAGACTTCTTGGGAAACTGCCTCTGAGGTTGGACCCTTGAAATATATGTTGTTGTCAGGAGCTTTATCTTCCTTTGTAGTGAGACCATCAAAGCTTGGTCTGCATCTATGTGGCCTGGAGGACATGGTTTCTGATTTTCCAATGAACATGAGGCAGCAGTGCTGAATTCTCTCTTTGTAGGTCAACTGTGGCCACTGGAGTCTAAGTGTTTCCCCGTGTGGACTGTGAGGCCATTTGGTCATCCTCCACTTTTCCTGGTGTTTCTTGCTGCTTCACTGGGAGTTTCCTATTTGCTTCATGAAATACAAGGAGTTCAACTGGGACACAGTGCTGGAGGGAGTTCTGTCACGTGTGCTGACTCAGGGTCCTAGGACAATGCACCAACCAGTCTCCTATACCACAGAGCTTGCACCCTTGACCATAGCAACCTGATTCTGAACATTGCCCGGAAACCTCTCCATAGAACAAGATGCCTTTACATATAAGGGTCTGCTGGCTGCACCGTGTCAGTCACAAGCCATGTGGAAGCCAATGGCAGATCCACATGGCCCCACCATAGATGTTTTATCACACACCTGCACACCACTGCTCTAGGCCCACTAATCAGCAGGCTCCAACTTACTGGCATCTCTGTTCTACACCATTTTCATGAAACCCAGTCAATCAAGGCACTGTCTTGTACACTCATGATCAGTAACAGGACATCCAAAGGTCCTCCAGTGCCACGTGGTCATGGGAATTTCAAAAATTTCATGGTATTTATCAAGCCATTTCTCAAGGATGAACTTGGAGGCACTGTGGGTTTCTATTCATTCAGGAACCACTAAATGGTCAGGAAGCTCATTTCAATGAAAGCTCTGGAGAAACACTCAGAGGCAAGGCTTCCCAAGAGTGGCCAAAAGGTCACATCAAGCCAGGCCCATTGAGGTCTACAATGTGAGGTCCCTGTGTGTTTTGACTCTCAATTATGGCTGCCAGGTCTTTGAGAATAAAATCATGTGATATCCTGGCTGAGATTCCCAGTGCTCTGTGGAAAGCCACCCTGGGCCTAGATCTCAGTTTCCAAGGGCAACTCTCATGTGTGGCCTCCTAAAATCCCAACACAATTCATGGCAATACTTCTCTGAGTTCAGTACCAGAACTCAGTCTCTAAGGGGAATCACGCCAGAGTTCAAGCCCAGGTGGACAAAGTCATCCCTTCCAACCGCCACAGAAATGACCACAATTCCAACCAAAACACTGCCACATGGCCCTCATCTTCTTCCATATTGACACTCATCATAACCTCTGGCTGGAGGTTTCCATGAGGGGGCAGCCCAAGACAGTGTCTAGAATAAGCTCCCTTGCCCCTCATTTGCCTAATGTCAGGGTGGCCTGTGAACCAGGAGTGATCAAATACGCCTGCCATTAATACTGCTCTGCTTCTCCAAATTGAGGACTACTGACTTTCGGGTATAGATTCTTTCTGTGAATTGGAGACATGAGAAAACCCAAGAACCTATGGGATAGCCTCTGCAGGGCTTTGAAGAACTCATTTGACCCAAAGGATCCCTATTCTCACTTGATGGAGGTCAGGAACTTTCCAGAGGAAAGTGAGAGGCTTCATCCACAATGACTGCACTTTTTGCCATTTTGGCTTTGGATGCACACATGGGATCTTTCTTTAATCCATCAGGTGCTGAGAATCTAAGCCACAGCCTCACACAGGGCCAAGAGGCTGATTCACACACATCCCTTTGCAAAGGAATTAAGCAAAAAGCCACAGGTGATGCCCCTTCATTTCCATTTGAAAACTGTTTACTTCAGGCTTCACAAAGGGGTAGCCTGAGGCAAAGACCTTCCTGAGAGTCAGGGCAACAGAACAATAGGTAAGCAAAAGGCCCAAAGCAGGGTTTCTCCACTGACACTTTACTGGTCACACTGATATCTGAGTTTTCTGAGATGCTTGCCATTCCCTTCAGTTATCCAGTACATGGCCATGTCACAGAGCTGGGAGGTGGTACATATCTTGGACACAAAACCATGAGCCAATTCTGGAGAGTGGAGAGAATTCAGGAAGAAAACAGGAACTTAGCAAGATAGTAGGTGTTGCCCATAGATAAGGCAAGCCCCAGTCCATTCATAAATTGGAAAGGATGAATGCTGGAAAGTTTTCTACTAGACAAGACGCATCCATTGATTCATTCTCTTTTCCAATGTCTACAACCAGGGATACAGTGGGATACACAGACATAGAAACACTCGCCTTGTCAAATGACTTACTAGAAACAGTCCACTCCAAACCAAACAAACTGCCTTTCCTACCTATTCTCAGAACATGAGACAAAACCATAAACTCACACCCACACCCACTAAGGCACCTCCTTCCCCCAAGTAGGTCTGTGACTATCTGGAGTGTCTTCTGACTGGTGGGCCATACAATGTTCCCTCAATATGGCCCATCCTCTCTCAGATCTGGCCTCCTTGGCCTACTCAATGAAGTTGTCAGGAGCCACCAGTGAGCCACTCACTACCTGCTTTCTCAGAAAAGTCCCCTCTTCAGAGCTTTCCTGGCATTTGGTCATCCTCACATCAGTAGGTACCAAGAAAGACTGACTCTCTCCTTGGTAAATGCAAACAAGTCAGCCCACTGGGACTGGGACTGAAACTGGCTCTGGGTGCCTGGCTTCGTGGTTGCCAAGTTCAAAGAGTTCCATCACAAAAGAAGTGAGGTGAGGTCACTTCCTTCAGGAACTGAATGAGGTCACTGCCTTGGCAACCAAATTGTCCTAACAGTTGCGTCCAAGGGTCCTATGAGATGGAGGCTGCCCCTGCTTCCTGTGACACTTTCACAAGTTAGAATGGTATATCCTCCGTAGGCACCCAGGAACAGCTTTCCACACAGGCCTGGTTTGGTCCATCGTGTCTACATTAAGAAGAGAGAGGCTCATACAGACACAACCCTTCATCCTGACCAGGTTGTTTGCCATGGAAGATGACTTTTGCTCTCTCATGTCCTTCAGAGCTGCCTACTTCTTCTCCAGGGATCATTTCTGCATGGACCTTTGAGTTCTCAGCAGGTGGAAGATCCCCTTCATTCCTCTATTGTAAGACCTACTCTGTCCCTGCTCTTCTGTAAAGTTGGATTGAGGGAACAGTGTATGGTTAGGGGTAAGAACATGTTTGATTTGGGTTAGGAATCATTCTACTGGATGAAGAATGGTATTGGGAACCTGCGATATATATAATAATGTATAGGTGAAGTATATGTATGACAACAGAAATCTAAGTAAGCTTTGAAGCCCAGAAGGGCATTGGGCCCTTGACTGGGATACTTAGCTTTGAATTACATTCTGCACAGATGTCTCAGATAAATTGATATACAATGGCATAAGACCTTGTACCTTGGATGATTGAATGTGGAAGAGAACATCCAGTCAAAAAGGGATAGTAGGTAGGATTAGGAAGATAGTCAGTAGGTTTAGGAAGAAGAGTGAGTATACCATTTGGACCAAAAGTTCTTTAGCAGTAGGGTGTCAGTTAGAGAGTAGATGTAAATGTCAGCACATGTGAAGAGTCAGTCACAATAATGAATATGGGAAATTAGGTAGGAGAGCAGATATCAATAGAGACATTGGGAAATCAGTCAAAGTATAAAGTGAGTGATAGGATTAGATATTGTCAACAGGGTTGAGGTTGAATATGTACTCTTAGGACGAAGCAACTGTGTAGTCACCAATAGGATTGACATTTGAGAGCATTAGGCCCCTGGACAAGGATGTGTTTAGTAATCCATGCTCACTTTCCATTTAGACTTTGGTACAATCATAAGTGTGAACTTTGCATTATGTGTCCAGAATATCACTGTGATCAAATGTATATGTAGATCAGGTGACATGAGTATTTCTTCCACCATTTCTGGGAGCAATATCTTGAAGACGTGTTGATTAGTATTTGGGGGCACCAATAGATGTACCTTGTGTCTATGAATATAGAGATAATGCATAAATAGACCATACTGTGAATAAATAGTATAACTGGTTCCAATTTACATAATGGATTGAACTGATACCTGAAAATATATAGGAAATCTAATATTGATACAGAATCATTCATTCCAACCAGTTATATATCTAATGGTAATATTAGGGTTCTGGTTCACCATGAAGGCTGTGTGAGATTTGCTTGAAAAGTGATTATGGAAATCGAAAATAATGTGTTTGGAAAGAAGTCTCATGAAAAGGCCAGTCCAGAAATATACAGGAGTACATGTGTTCTGAAGCAGGAAGTGATTGAAAGTGAACCAAATGCCTGTAAATTTGTGAACTTGTGGATGAAATATATATCCTATGATGTGCATCAACTGAAGAAATAGTGATGTACCAGTGTCGAAAAAAAAGAAACGTCAAAATACACATCATGTATCATAGGAATCTACTTGCATTGATGCTAAACTCGGTCAGTTACTGTAGAAATATTAGGATTTCTAAGGACCATTCAATAGGAAACAAATGTGTATTTCAGGTGGATGAATATTTCTGAGAATAATCTTTGGAAAAGATGATTATAAATCCACATACATGAACATGAATGAATTTAGGGAGTGTATAATAAGACACATATACTTCATACTTTGAAAAATCTGGAGAGAGAGACTGTGTGTGTGTGTGTGTGTGTGTGTGTTTGTATATATATATATATATATATATATATATATATATATATATATATATACATCCATTCAAACAATACAAACACACAGAGACTTTAAAAAGTCGAAATATATATGCCAATCAAAATTCATCATGAAATATGTATCATCCACTGATCCAAAAATATTTAATTTACTGAACATGGATTTATGTATCATGTTGTTCAAGTAGAAAGCTCACCCATAGGTTGAATTTTCAGTTCCAACAGCATTTACGAGGAGTGATCTCTTCTCACAATTTGTATCTGCCATGTCAGCCTCCTCACAAGAATGTACGTGGGATACCAGGTAGGATTCTATATGTGCATGTAAAAATACATGTGCTGAATAGGCTACAGAGAAAGGGAGACAGGAATTCACATACTTGTTAACTTTACAAACACATGGAGAACTACTTCTCTTAAATTGGACTAGATTTATAACACCTAGCCTTTATAATGCCAAAGGAAAGTCCAATTATACACCATGCCTCCTCTGAACTGCATGTATTGCTATTCTGTTTGTGTGATTTTCCTCCATCATATCAGGATTGGTAATCAGAGTCTAGGAGGGTATGGGTTAGTGTCAGGGATTCAGTATTTTGAATGGAAAATAGGAAAATGAATCCAATGTGTATGCAATTCTGTGCTACACAAAAATCTTCCCACTCTCATCAAGAACAATGCCTTGACATTACCTTTGCCCCAAGTAAGACACGATTCGAAGAGAAGAGTTAGAAAATCTGTGAATACATATATACAATGGAAAATGCTCAGGAGTTCACAACCTTGGAGGTGGTAGAGGAGTTTCCATAAGTAAGGGACAGGATAAACACTCCCCAAACATGGAGCTCTGCTGGCCTAAAGACTTCTTGGGAAACTGCCTCTGAGGTTGGACCCTTGAAATATATGTTGTTGTCAGGAGCTTTATCTTCCTTTGTAGTGAGACCATCAAAGCTTGGTCTGCATCTATGTGGCCTGGAGGACATGGTTTCTGATTTTCCAATGAACATGAGGCAGCAGTGCTGAATTCTCTCTTTGTAGGTCAACTGTGGCCACTGGAGTCTAAGTGTTTCCCCGTGTGGACTGTGAGGCCATTTGGTCATCCTCCACTTTTCCTGGTGTTTCTTGCTGCTTCACTGGGAGTTTCCTATTTGCTTCATGAAATACAAGGAGTTCAACTGGGACACAGTGCTGGAGGGAGTTCTGTCACGTGTGCTGACTCAGGGTCCTAGGACAATGCACCAACCAGTCTCCTATCCCACAGAGCTTGCCCCCTTGACCATAGCAACCTGATTCTGAACATTGCCCGGAAACCTCTCCATAGAACAAGATGCCTTTACATATAAGGGTCTGCTGGCTGCACCGTGTCAGTCACAAGCCATGTGGAAGCCAATGGCAGATCCACATGGCCCCACCACAGATGTTTTATCACACACCTGCACACCACTGCTCTAGGCCCACTAATCAGCAGGCTCCAACTTACTGGCATCTCTGTTCTACACCATTTTCATGAAACCCAGTCAATCAAGGCACTGTCTGGTACACTCATGATCAGTAACAGGACATCCAAAGGTCCTCCAGTGCCACGTGGTCATGGGAATTTCAAAAATTTCATGGTATTTATCAAGCCATTTCTCAAGGATGAACTTGGAGGCACTGTGGGTTTCTATTCATTCAGGAACCACTAAATGGTGAGGAAGCTCATTTCAATGAAAGCTCTGGAGAAACACTCAGAGGCAAGGCTTCCCAAGAGTGGCCAAAAGGTCACATCAAGCCAGGCCCATTGAGGTCTACAATGTGAGGTCCCTGTGTGTTTTGACTCTCAATTATGGCTGCCAGGTCTTTGAGAATAAAATCATGTGATATCCTGGCTGAGATTCCCAGTGCTCTGTGGGAAGCCACCCTGGGCCTAGATCTCAGTTTCCAAGGGCAACTCTCATGTGTGGCCTCCTAAAATCCCAACACAATTCATGGCAATACTTCTCTGAGTTCAGTACCAGAACTCAGTCTCTAAGGGGAATCACGCCAGAGTTCAAGCCCAGGTGGACAAAGTCATCCCTTCCAACCGCCACAGAAATGACCACAATTCCAACCAAAACACTGCCACATGGCCCTCATCTTCTTCCATATAGACACTCATCATAACCTCTGGCTGGAGGTTTCCATGAGGGGGCAGCCCAAGACAGTGTCTAGAATAAGCTCCCTTGCCCCTCATTTGCCTAATGTCAGGGTGGCCTGTGAACCAGGAGTGATCAAATACGCCTGCCATTAATACTGCTCTGCTTCTCCAAATTGAGGACTACTGACTTTCGGGTATAGATTCTTTCTGTGAATTGGAGACATGAGAAAACCCAAGAACCTATGGGATAGCCTCTGCAGGGCTTTGAAGAACTCATTTGACCCAAAGGATCCCTATTCTCACTTGATGGAGGTCAGGAACTTTCCAGAGGAAAGTGAGAGGCTTCATCCACAATGACTGCTCTTTTTGCCATTTTGGCTTTGGATGCACACATGGGATCTTTCTTTAATCCATCAGGTGCTGAGAATCTAAGCCACAGCCTCACACAGGGCCAAGAGGCTGATTCACACACATCCCTTTGCAAAGGAATTAAGCAAAAAGCCACAGGTGATGCCCCTTCATTTCCATTAGAAAACTGTTTACTTCAGGCTTCACAAAGGGGTAGCCTGAGGCAAAGACCTTCCTGACATTCAGGGCAACAGAACAATAGGTAAGCAAAAGGCCCAAAGCAGGGTTTCTCCACTGACACTTTACTGGTCACACTGATATCTGAGTTTTCTGAGATGCTTCCCATTCCCTTCAGTTATCCAGTACACGGCCATGTCACAGAGCTGGGAGGTGGTACATATCTTGGACACAAAACCATGAGCCAATTCTGGAGAGTGGAGAGAATTCAGGAAGAAAACAGGAACTTAGCAAGATAGTAGGTGTTGCCCATAGATAAGGCAAGCCCCAGTCCATTCATAAATTGGAAAGGATGAATGCTGGAAAGTTTTCTACTAGACAGGACGCATCCATTGATTCATTCTCTTTTCCAATGTCTACAACCAGGGATACAGTGGGATACACAGATATAGAAACACTCGCCTTGTCAAATGACTTACTAGAAACAGTCCACTCCAAACCAAACAAACTGCCTTTCCTACCTATTCTCAGAACATGAGACAAAACCATAAACTCACACCCACACCCACTAAGGCACCTCCTTCCCCCAAGTAGGTCTGTGACTATCTTGAGTGTCTTCTGACTGGTGGGCCATACAATGTTCCCCCAAAATGGCCCGTCCTCTCTCAGATCTGGCCTCCTTGGCCTACTCAATGAAGTTGTCAGGAGCCACCAGTGAGCCACTCACTACCTGCTTTCTCAGAAAAGTCCCCTCTTCAGAGCTTTCCTGGCATTTGGTCATCCTCACATCAGTAGGTACCAAGAAAGACTGACTCTCTCCTTGGTAAATGCAAACAAGTCAGCCCACTGGGACTGGGACTGAAACTGGCTCTGGGTGCCTGGCTTCCTGGTTGCCAAGTTCAAAGAGTTCCATCACAAAAGAAGTGAGGTGAGGTCACTTCCTTCAGGAACTGAATGAGGTCACTGCCTTGGCAACCAAATTGTCCTAACAGTTGCTTCCAAGGGTCCTATGAGATGGAGGCTGCCCCTGCTACCTGTGACACTTTCACAAGTTAGAATGGTATATCCTCCATAGGCACCCAGGAACAGCTTTCCACACAGGCCTGGTTTGGTCCATCTTGTCTACATTAAGAAGAGAGAGGCTCATACAGACACAACCCTTCATCCTGACCAGGTTGTTTGCCATGGAAGATGACTTTTGCTCTCTCATGTCCTTCAGAGCTGCCTACTTCTTCTCCAGGGATCATTTCTGCATGGACCTTTGAGTTCTCAGCAGGTGGAAGATCCCCTACATTCCTCTATTGTAAGACCAACTCTGTCCCTGCTCTTCTGTAAAGTTGGATTGAGGGAACAGTGTATGGTTAGGGGTAAGAACATGTTTGATTTGGGTTAGGAATCATTCTACTGGATGAAGAATGGTATTGGGAACCTGCGATATATATAATAATGTATAGGTGAAGTATATGTATGACAACAGAAATCTAAGTAAGCTTTGAAGCCCAGAAGGGCATTGGGCCCTTGACTGGGATACTTAGCTTTGAATTACATTCTGCACAGATGTCTCAGATAAATTGATATACAATGGCATAAGACCTTGTACCTTGGATGATTGAATGTGGAAGAGAACATCCAGTCAAAAAGGGATAGTAGGTAGGATTAGGAAGATAGTCAGTAGGTTTAGGAAGAAGAGTGAGTATACCATTTGGACCAAAAGTTCTTTAGCAGTAGGGTGTCAGTTAGAGAGTAGATGTAAATGTCAGCACATGTGAAGAGTCAGTCACAATAATGAATATGGGAAATTAGGTAGGAGAGCAGATATCAATAGAGACATTGGGAAATCAGTCAAAGTATAAAGTGAGTGATAGGATTAGATATTGTCAACAGGGTTGAGGTTGAATATGTACTCTTAGGACGAAGCAACTGTGTCGTCACCAATAGGATTGACATTTGAGAGCATTAGGCCCCTGGACAAGGATGTGTTTAGTAATCCATGCTCACTTTCCATTTAGACTTTGGTACAATCATAAGTGTGAACTTTGCATTATGTGTCCAGAATATCACTGTGATCAAATGTATATGTAGATCAGGTGACATGAGTATTTCTTCCACCATTTCTGGGAGCAATATCTTGAAGACGTGTTGATTAGTATTTGGGGGCACCAATAGGTGTACCTTGTGTCTATGAATATAGAGATAATGCATGAATAGACCATACTGTGAATAAATGATATAACTGGTTCCAATTTACATAATGGATTGAACTGATACCTGAAAATATATAGGAAATCTAATATTGATACACAATCATTCATTCCAACCAGTTATATATCTAATGGTAATATTAGGGTTCTGGTTTACCATGAAGGCTGTGTGAGATTTGCTTGAAAAGTGATTATGGAAATCGAAAATAATGTGTTTGGAAAGAAGTCTCATGAAAAGGCCAGTCCAGAAATATACAGGAGTACATGTGTTCTGAAGCAGGAAGTGATTGAAAGTGAACCAAATGCCTGTAAATTTGTGAACTTGTGGATGAAATATATATCCTATGATGTGCATCAACTGAAGAAATAGTGATGTACCAGTGTCGAAAAAAAAGAAACGTCAAAATACACATCATGTATCATAGGAATCTACTTGCATTGATGCTAAACTCGGTCAGTTACTGTAGAAATATTAGGATTTCTAAGGACCATTCACTAGGAAACAAATGTGTATTTCAGGTGGATGAATATTTCTGAGAATAATCTTTGGAAAAGATGATTATAAATCCACATACATGAACATGAATGAATTTAGGGAGTGTATAATAAGACACATATATTTCATACTTTGAAAAATCTGGAGAGAGAGACTGTGTGTGTGTGTGTGTGTGTGTGTGTTTGTGTATATATATATATATATATATATATATATATATATATATATATTCAAACAATACAAACACACAGAGACTTTAAAAAGTCGAAATATATATGCCAATCAAAATTCATCATGAAATATGTATCATCCACAGATCCAAAATTATTTAATTTACTGAACATGGATTTATGTATCATGTTGTTCAAGTAGAAAGCTCACCCATAGGTTGAATTTTCAGTTCCAACAGCATTTACGAGGAGTGATCACTTCTCACAATTTGTATCTGCCATGTCAGCCTCCTCACAAGAATGTACGTGGGATACCAGGTAGGATTCTATATGTGCATGTAAAAATACATGTGCTGAATAGGCTACAGAGAAAGGGAGACAGGAATTCACATACTTGTTAACTTTACAAACACATGGAGAACTACTTCTCTTAAATTGGACTAGATTTATAACACCTAGCCTTTATAATGCCAAAGGAAAGTCCAATTATACACCATGCCTCCTCTGAACTGCATGTATTGCTATTCTGTTTGTGTTATTTTCCTCCATCATATCAGGATTGGTAATCAGAGTCTAGGAGGGTATGGGTTAGTGTCAGGGATTCAGTATTTTGAATGGAAAATAGGAAAATGAATCCAATGTGTATGCAATTCTGTGCTACACAAAAATCTTCCCACTCTCATCAAGAACAATGCCTTGACATTACCTTTGCCCCAAGTAAGACACGATTCGAAGCGAAGAGTTAGAAAATCTGTGAATACATATATACAATGGAAAATGCTCAGGAGTTCACAACCTTGGAGGTGGTAGAGGAGTTTCCATAAGTAAGGGACAGGATAAACACTCCCCAAACATGGAGCTCTGCTGGCCTAAAGACTTCTTGGGAAACTGCCTCTGAGGTTGGACCCTTGAAATATATGTTGTTGTCAGGAGCTTTATCTTCCTTTGTAGTGAGACCATCAAAGCTTGGTCTGCATCTATGTGGCCTGGAGGACATGGTTTCTGATTTTCCAATGAACATGAGGCAGCAGTGCTGAATTCTCTCTTTGTAGGTCAACTGTGGCCACTGGGGTCTAAGTGTTTCCCCGTGTGGACTGTGAGGCCATTTGGTCATCCTCCACTTTTCCTGGTGTTTCTTGCTGCTTCACTGGGAGTTTCCTATTTGCTTCATGAAATACAAGGAGTTCAACTGGGACACAGTGCTGGAGGGAGTTCTGTCACGTGTGCTGACTCAGGGTCCTAGGAGAATGCACCAACCAGGCTTCTATCCCACAGAGCTTGCCCCCTTGACCAGAGCAACCTGATTCTGAACATTGCCCGGAAACCTCTCCATAGAACAAGATGCCTTTACATATAAGGGTCTGCTGGCTGCACCGTGTCAGTCACAAGCCATGTGGAAGCCAATGGCAGATCCACATGGCCCCACCACAGATGTTTTATCACACACCTGCACACCACTGCTCTAGGCCCACTAATCAGCAGGCTCCAACTTACTGGCATCTCTGTTCTACACCATTTTCATGAAACCCAGTCAATCAAGGCACTGTCTGGTACACTCATGATCAGCAACAGGACATCCAAAGGTTCTCCAGTGCCACGTGGTCATGGGAATTTCAAAAATTTCATGGTATTTATCAAGCCATTTCTCAAGGATGAACTTGGAGGCACTGTGGGTTTCTATTCATTCAGGAACCACTAAATGGTGAGGAAGCTCATTTCAATGAAAGCTCTGGAGAAACACTCAGAGGCAAGGCTTCCCAAGAGTGGCCAAAAGGTCACATCAAGCCAGGCCCATTGAGGTCTACAATGTGAGGTCCCTGTGTGTTTTGACTCTCAATTATGGCTGCCAGGTCTTTGAGAATAAAATCATGTGATATCCTGGCTGAGATTCCCAGTGCTCTGTGGAAAGCCACCCTGGGCCTAGATCTCAGTTTCCAAGGGCAACTCTCATGCGTGGCCTCCTAAAATCCCAACACAATTCATGGCAATACTTCTCTGAGTTCAGTACCAGAACTCAGTCTCTAAGGGGAATCACGCCAGAGTTCAAGCCCAGGTGGACAAAGTCATCCCTTCCAACCGCCACAGAAATGACCACAATTCCAACCAAAACACTGCCACATGGCCCTCATCTTCTTCCATATAGACACTCATCATAACCTCTGGCTGGAGGTTTCCATGAGGGGGCAGCCCAAGACAGTGTCTAGAATAAGCTCCCTTGCCCCTCATTTGCCTAATGTCAGGGTGGCCTGTGAACCAGGAGTGATCAAATACGCCTGCCATTAATACTGCTCTGCTTCTCCAAATTGAGGACTACTGACTTTCGGGTATAGATTCTTTCTGTGAATTGGAGACATGAGAAAACCCAAGAACCTATGGGATAGCCTCTGCAGGGCTTTGAAGAACTCATTTGACCCAAAGGATCCCTATTCTCACTTGATGGAGGTCAGGAACTTTCCAGAGGAAAGTGAGAGGCTTCATCCACAATGACTGCTCTTTTTGCCATTTTGGCTTTGGATGCACACATGGGATCTTTCTTTAATCCATCAGGTGCTGAGAATCTAAGCCACAGCCTCACACAGGGCCAAGAGGCTGATTCACACACATCCCTTTGCAAAGGAATTAAGCAAAAAGCCACAGGTAATGCCCCTTCATTTCCATTTGAAAACTGTTGACTTCAGGCTTCACAAAGGGGTAGCCTGAGGCAAAGACCTTCCTGACATTCAGGGCAACAGAACAATAGGTAAGCAAAAGGCCCAAAGCAGGGTTTCTCCACTGACACTTTACTGGTCACACTGATATCTGAGTTTTCTGAGATGCTTGCCATTCCCTTCAGTTATCTAGTACACGGCCATGTCACAGAGCCGGGAGCTGTTACATATCTTGGACACAAAACCATGAGCCAATTCTGGAGAGTGGCCAGAATTCAGGAAGAAAACAGGAACTTAGCAAGATAGTAGGTGTTGCCCATAGATAAGGCAAGCCCCAGTCCATTCATAAATTGGAAAGGATGAATGCTGGAAAGTTTTCTACTAGACAGGACACATCCATTGATTCATTCTCTTTTCCAATGTCTACAACCAGGGATACAGTGGGATACACAGACATAGAAACACTCGCCTTGTCAAATGACTTACTAGAAACAGTCCACTCCAAACCAAACAAACTGCCTTTCCTACCTATTCTCAGAACATGAGACAAAACCATAAACTCACACCCACACCCACTAAGGCACCTCCTTCCCCCAAGTAGGTCTGTGACTATCTGGAGTGTCTTCTGACTGGTGGGCCATACAATGTTCCCCCAAAATGGCCCGTCCTCTCTCAGATCTGGCCTCCTTGGCCTACTCAATGAACTTGTCAGGAGCCACCAGTGAGCCACTCACTACCTGCTTTCTCAGAAAAGTCCCCTCTTCAGAGCTTTCCTGGCATTTGGTCATCCTCACATCAGTAGGTACCAAGAAAGACTGACTCTCTCCTTGGTAAATGCAAACAAGTCAGCCCACTGGGACTGGGACTGAAACTGGCTCTGGGTGCCTGGCTTCCTGGTTGCCAAGTTCAAAGAGTTCCATCACAAAAGAAGTGAGGTGAGGTCACTTCCTTCAGGAACTGAATGAGGTCACTGCCTTGGCAACCAAATTGTCCTAACAGTTGCTTCCAAGGGTCCTATGAGATGGAGGCTGCCCCTGCTTCCTGTGACACTTTCACAAGTTAGAATGGTATATCCTCCATAGGCACCCAGGAACAGCTTTCCACACAGGCCTGGTTTGGTCCATCTTGTCTACATTAAGAAGAGAGAGGCTCATACAGACACAACCCTTCATCCTGACCAGGTTGTTTGCCATGGAAGATGACTTTTGCTCTCTCATGTCCTTCAGAGCTGCCTACTTCTTCTCCAGGGATCATTTCTGCATGGACCTTTGAGTTCTCAGCAGGTGGAAGATCCCCTACATTCCTCTATTGTAAGACCAACTCTGTCCGTGCTCTTCTGTAAAGTTGGATTGAGGGAACAGTGTATGGTTAGGGGTAAGAACATGTTTGATTTGGGTTAGGAATCATTCTACTGGATGAAGAATGGTATTGGGAACCTGCGATATATATAATAATGTATAGGTGAAGTGTATGTATGACAACAGAAATCTAAGTAAGCTTTGAAGCCCAGAAGGGCATTGGGCCCTTGACTGGGATACTTAGCTTTGAATTACATTCTGCACAGATGTCTCAGATAAATTGATATACAATGGCATAAGACCTTGTACCTTGGATGATTGAATGTGGAAGAGAACATCCAGTCAAAAAGGGATAGTAGGTAGGATTAGGAAGATAGTCAGTAGGTTTAGGAAGAAGAGTGAGTATAACATTTGGACCAAAAGTTCTTTAGCAGTAGGGTGTCTGTTAGAGAGTAGATGTAAATGTCAGCACATGTGAAGAGTCAGTCACAATAATGAATATGGGAAATTAGGTAGGAGAGCAGATATCAATAGATACATTGGGAAATCAGTCAAAGTATAAAGTGAGTGATAGGATTAGATATTTTCAACAGGGTTGAGGTTGAATATGTACCCTTAGGACGAAGCAACTGTGTAGTCACCAATAGGATTGACATTTGAGAGCATTAGGCCCCTGGACAAGGATGTGTTTAGTAATCCATGCTCACTTTCCATTTAGACTTTGGTACAATCATAAGTGTGAACTTTGCATTATGTGTCCAGAATATCACTGTGATCAAATGTATATGTAGATCAGGTGACATGAGTATTTCTTCCACCATTTCTGGGAGCAATATCTTGAAGACGTGTTGATTAGTATTTGGGGGCACCAATAGGTGTACCTTGTGTGTATGAATATAGAGATAATGCATGAATAGACCATACTGTGAATAAATAGTATAACTGGTTCCAATTTACATAATGGATTGAACTGATACCAGAAAATATATAGGAAATCTAATATTGATACACAATCATTCATTCCAACCAGTTATATATCTAATGGTAATATTAGGGTTCTGGTTTACCATGAAGGCTGTGTGAGATTTGCTTGAAAAGTGATTATGGAAATCGAAAATAATGTGTTTGGAAAGAAGTCTCATGAAAAGGCCAGTCCAGAAATTTACAGGAGTACATGTGTTCTGAAGCAGGAAGTGATTGAAAGTGAACCAAATGCCTGTAAATTTGTGAACTTGTGGATGAAATATATATCCTATGATGTGCATCAACTGAAGAAATAGTGATGTACCAGTGTCGAAAAAAAAGAAATGTCAAAATACACATCATGTATCATAGGAATCTACTTGCATTGATGCTAAACTCGGTCAGTTACTGTAGAAATATTAGGATTTCTAAGGACCATTCACTAGGAAACAAATGTGTATTTCAGGTGGATGAATATTTCTGAGAATAATCTTTGGAAAAGATGATTATAAATCCACATACATGAGCATGAATGAATTTAGGGAGTGTATAATAAGACACATATATTTCATACTTTGAAAAATCTGGAGAGAGAGACTGTGTGTGTGTATGTGTGTGTGTGTGTGTGTGTGTGTGTGTGTGTGTTTGTGTATATATATATATATATATATATATATATATACATTCAAACAATACAAACACACAGAGACTTTAAAAAGTCGAAATATATATGCCAATCAAAATTCATCATGAAATATGTATCATCCACAGATCCAAAAATATTTAATTTACTGAACATGGATTTATGTATCATGTTGTTCAAGTAGAAAGCTCACCCATAGGTTGAATTTTCAGTTCCAACAGCATTTACGAGGAGTGATCTCTTCTCACAATTTGTATCTGCCATGTCAGCCTCCTCACAAGAATGTACGTGGGATACCAGGTAGGATTCTATATGTGCATGTAAAAATACATCTGCTGAATCGGCTACAGAGAAAGGGAGACAGGAATTCACATACTTGTTAACTTTACAAACACATGGAGAACTACTTCTCTTAAATTGGACTAGATTTATAACACCTAGCCTTTATAATGCCAAAGGAAAGTCCAATTATACACCATGCCTCCTCTGAACTGCATGTATTGCTATTCTGTTTGTGTTATTTTCCTCCATCATATCAGGATTGGTAATCAGAGTCTAGGAGGGTATGGGTTAGTGTCAGGGATTCAGTATTTTGAATGTAAAATAGGAAAATGAATCCAATGTGTATGCAATTCTGTGCTACACAAAAATCTTCCCACTCTCATCAAGAACAATGCCTTGACATTACCTTTGCCCCAAGTAAGACACGATTCGAAGAGAAGAGTTAGAAAATCTGTGAATACATATATACAATGGAAAATGCTCAGGAGTTCACAACCTTGGAGGTGGTAGAGGAGTTTCCATAAGTAAGGGACAGGATAAACACTCCCCAAACATGGAGCTCTGCTGGCCTAAAGACTTCTTGGGAAACTGCCTCTGAGGTTGGACCCTTGAAATATATGTTGTTGTCAGGAGCTTTATCTTCCTTTGTAGTGAGACCATCAAAGCTTGGTCTGCATCTATGTGGCCTGGAGGACATGGTTTCTGATTTTCCAATGAACATGAGGCAGCAGTGCTGAATTCTCTCTTTGTAGGTCAACTGTGGCCACTGGGGTCTAAGTGTTTCCCCGTGTGGACTGTGAGGCCATTTGGTCATCCTCCACTTTTCCTGGTGTTTCTTGCTGCTTCACTGGGAATTTCCTATTTGCTTCATGAAATACAAGGAGTTCAACTGGGACACAGTGCTGGAGGGAGTTCTGTCACGTGTGCTGACTCAGGGTCCTAGGACAATGCACCAACCAGGCTTCTATCCCACAGAGCTTGCCCCCTTGACCATAGCAACCTGATTCTGAACATTGCCCGGAAACCTCTCCATAGAACAAGATGCCTTTACATATAAGGGTCTGCTGGCTGCACCGTGTCAGTCACAAGCCATGTGGAAGCCAATGGCAGATCCACATGGCCCCACCACAGATGTTTTATCACACACCTGCACACCACTGCTCTAGGCCCACTAATCAGCAGGCTCCAACTTACTGGCATCTCTGTTCTACACCATTTTCATGAAACCCAGTCAATCAAGGCACTGTCTGGTACACTCATGATCAGCAACAGGACATCCAAAGGTTCTCCAGTGCCACGTGGTCATGGGAATTTCAAAAATTTCATGGTATTTATCAAGCCATTTCTCAAGGATGAACTTGGAGGCACTGTGGGTTTCTATTCATTCAGGAACCACTAAATGGTGAGGAAGCTCATTTCAATGAAAGCTCTGGAGAAACACTCAGAGGCAAGGCTTCCCAAGAGTGGCCAAAAGGTCACATCAAGCCAGGCCCATTGAGGTCTACAATGTGAGGTCCCTGTGTGTTTTGACTCTCAATTATGGCTGCCAGGTCTTTGAGAATAAAATCATGTGATATCCTGGCTGAGATTCCCAGTGCTCTGTGGAAAGCCACCCTGGGCCTAGATCTCAGTTTCCAAGGGCAACTCTCATGCGTGGCCTCCTAAAATCCCAACACAATTCATGGCAATACTTCTCTGAGTTCAGTACCAGAACTCAGTCTCTAAGGGGAATCACGCCAGAGTTCAAGCCCAGGTGGACAAAGTCATCCCTTCCAACCGCCACAGAAATGACCACAATTCCAACCAAAACACTGCCACATGGCCCTCATCTTCTTCCATATAGACACTCATCATAACCTCTGGCTGGAGGTTTCCATGAGGGGGCAGCCCAAGACAGTGTCTAGAATAAGCTCCCTTGCCCCTCATTTGCCTAATGTCAGGGTGGCCTGTGAACCAGGAGTGATCAAATACGCCTGCCATTAATACTGCTCTGCTTCTCCAAATTGAGGACTACTGACTTTCGGGTATAGATTCTTTCTGTGAATTGGAGACATGAGAAAACCCAAGAACCTATGGGATAGCCTCTGCAGGGCTTTGAAGAACTCATTTGACCCAAAGGATCCCTATTCTCACTTGATGGAGGTCAGGAACTTTCCAGAGGAAAGTGAGAGGCTTCATCCACAATGACTGCTCTGTTTGCCATTTTGGCTTTGGATGCACACATGGGATCTTTCTTTCATCCATCAGGTGCTGAGAATCTAAGCCACAGCCTCACACAGGGCCAAGAGGCTGATTCACACACATCCCTTTGCAAAGGAATTAAGCAAAAAGCCACAGGTGATGCCCCTTCATTTCCATTTGAAAACTGTTTACTTCAGGCTTCACAAAGGGGTAGCCTGAGGCAAAGACCTTCCTGAGAGTCAGGGCAACAGAACAATAGGTAAGCAAAAGGCCCAAAGCAGGGTTTCTCCACTGACACTTTACTGGTCACACTGATATCTGAGTTTTCTGAGATGCTTGCCATTCCCTTCAGTTATCCAGTACATGGCCATGTCACAGAGCTGGGAGGTGGTACATATCTTGGACACAAAACCATGAGCCAATTCTGGAGAGTGGCCAGAATTCAGGAAGAAAACAGGAACTTAGCAAGATAGTAGGTGTTGCCCATAGATAAGGCAAGCCCCAGTCCATTCATAAATTGGAAAGGATGAATGCTGGAAAGTTTTCTACTAGACAGGACGCATCCATTGATTCATTCTCTTTTCCAATGTCTACAACCAGGGATACAGTGGGATACACAGACATAGAAACACTCGCCTTGTCAAATGACTTACTAGAAACAGTCCACTCCAAACCAAACAAACTGCCTTTCCTACCTATTCTCAGAACATGAGACAAAACCATAAACTCACACCCACACCCACTAAGGCACCTCCTTCCCCCAAGTAGGTCTGTGACTATCTGGAGTGTCTTCTGACTGGTGGGCCATACAATGTTCCCCCAAAATGGCCCGTCCTCTCTCAGATCTGGCCTCCTTGGCCTACTCAATGAACTTGTCAGGAGCCACCAGTGAGCCACTCACTACCTGCTTTCTCAGAAAAGTCCCCTCTTCAGAGCTTTCCTGGCATTTGGTCATCCTCACATCAGTAGGTACCAAGAAAGACTGACTCTCTCCTTGGTAAATGCAAACAAGTCAGCCCACTGGGACTGGGACTGAAACTGGCTCTGGGTGCCTGGCTTCCTGGTTGCCAAGTTCAAAGAGTTCCATCACAAAAGAAGTGAGGTGAGGTCACTTCCTTCAGGAACTGAATGAGGTCACTGCCTTGGCAACCAAATTGTCCTAACAGTTGCTTCCAAGGGTCCTATGAGATGGAGGCTGCCCCTGCTTCCTGTGACACTTTCACAAGTTAGAATGGTATATCCTTCGTAGGCACCCAGGAACAGCTTTCCACACAGGCCTGGTTTGGTCCATCTTGTCTACATTAAGAAGAGAGAGGCTCATACAGACACAACCCTTCATCCTGACCAGGTTGTTTGCCATGGAAGATGACTTTTGCTCTCTCATGTCCTTCAGAGCTGCTTACTTCTTCTCCAGGGATCATTTCTGCATGGACCTTTGAGTTCTCAGCAGGTGGAAGATCCCCTACATTCCTCTATTGTAAGACCAACTCTGTCCGTGCTCTTCTGTAAAGTTGGATTGAGGGAACAGTGTATTGTTAGGGGTAAGAACATGTTTGATTTGGGTTAGGAATCATTCTACTGGATGAAGAATGGTATTGGGAACCTGCGATATATATAATAATGTATAGGTGAAGTATATGTATGACAACAGAAATCTAAGTAAGCTTTGAAGCCCAGAAGGGCATTGGGCCCTTGACTGGGATACTTAGCTTTGAATTACATTCTGCACAGATGTCTCAGATAAATTGATATACAATGGCATAAGACCTTGTACCTTGGATGATTGAATGTGGAAGAGAACATCCAGTCAAAAAGGGATAATAGGTAGGATTAGGAAGATAGTCAGTAGGTTTAGGAAGAAGAGTGAGTATACCATTTGGACCAAAAGTTCTTTAGCAGTAGGGTGTCAGTTAGAGAGTAGATGTACATGTCAGCACATGTGAAGAGTCAGTCACAATAATGAATATGGGAAATTAGGTAGGAGAGCAGATATCAATAGAGACATTGGGAAATCAGTCAAAGTATAAAGTGAGTGATAGGATTAGATATTGTCAACAGGGTTGAGGTTGAATATGTACTCTTAGGACGAAGCAACTGTGTCGTCACCAATAGGATTGACATTTGAGAGCATTAGGCCCCTGGACAAGGATGTGTTTAGTAATCCATGCTCACTTTCCATTTAGACTTTGGTACAATCATAAGTGTGAACTTTGCATTATGTGTCCAGAATATCACTGTGATCAAATGTATATGTAGATCAGGTGACATGAGTATTTCTTCCACCATTTCTGGGAGCAATATCTTGAAGACGTGTTGATTAGTATTTGGGGGCACCAATAGGTGTACCTTGTGTCTATGAATATAGAGATAATGCATGAATAGACCATACTGTGAATAAATAGTATAACTGGTTCCAATTTACATAATGGATTGAACTGATACCTGAAAATATATAGGAAATCTAATATTGATACACAATCATTCATTCCAACCAGTTATATATCTAATGGTAATATTAGGGTTCTGGTTTACCATGAAGGCTGTGTGAGATTTGCTTGAAAAGTGATTATGGAAATCGAAAATAATGTGTTTGGAAAGAAGTCTCATGAAAAGGCCAGTCCAGAAATATACAGGAGTACATGTGTTCTGAAGCAGGAAGTGATTGAAAGTGAACCAAATGCCTGTAAATTTGTGAACTTGTGGATGAAATATATATCCTATGATGTGCATCAACTGAAGAAATAGTGATGTACCAGTGTCGAAAAAAAAAGAAACGTCAAAATACACATCATGTATCATAGGAATCTACTTGCATTGATGCTAAACTCGGTCAGTTACTGTAGAAATATTAGGATTTCTAAGGACCATTCACTAGGAAACAAATGTGTATTTCAGGTGGATGAATATTTCTGAGAATAATCTTTGGAAAAGATGATTATAAATCCACATACATGAGCATGAATGAATTTAGGGAGTGTATAATAAGACACATATATTTCATACTTTGAAAAAACTGGAGAGAGAGACTCTGTGTGTGTGTGTTTGTGTATATATATATATATATATATATATATATATATATATACATTCATACATACATTCAAACCATACACACAGAGACTTTAAAAAGTCGAAATATATATGCCAATCAAAATTCATCATGAAATATGTATCATCCACAGATCCAAAAATATTTAATTTACTGAACATGGATTTATGTATCATGTTGTTCAAGTAGAAAGCTCACCCATAGTTTGAATTTTCAGTTCCAACAGCATTTACGAGGAGTGATCTCTTGTCACAATTTGTATCTGCCATGTCAGCCTCCTCACAAGAATGTACGTGGGATACCAGGTAGGATTCTATATGTGCATGTAAAAATACATGTGCTGAATAGGCTACAGAGAAAGGGAGACAGGAATTCACATACTTGTTAACTTTACAAACACATGGAGAACTACTTCTCTTAAATTGGACTAGATTTATAACACCTAGCCTTTATAATGCCAAAGGAAAGTCCAATTATACACCATGCCTCCTCTGAACTGCATGTATTGCTATTCTGTTTGTGTTATTTTCCTCCATCATATCAGGATTGGTAATCAGAGTCTAGGAGGGTATGGGTTAGTGTCAGGGATTCAGTATTTTGAATGGAAAATAGGAAAATGAATCCAATGTGTATGCAATTCTGTGCTACACAAAAATCTTCCCACTCTCATCAAGAACAATGCCTTGACATTACCTTTGCCCCAAGTAAGACACGATTCGAAGAGAAGAGTTAGAAAATCTGTGAATACATATATACAATGGAAAATGCTCAGGAGTTCACAACCTTGGAGGTGGTAGAGGAGTTTCCATAAGTAAGGGACAGGATAAACACTCCCCAAACATGGAGCTCTGCTGGCCTAAAGACTTCTTGGGAAACTGCCTCTGAGGTTGGACCCTTGAAATATATGTTGTTGTCAGGAGCTTTATCTTCCTTTGTAGTGAGACCATCAAAGCTTGGTCTGCATCTATGTGGCCTGGAGGACATGGTTTCTGATTTTCCAATGAACATGAGGCAGCAGTGCTGAATTCTCTCTTTGTAGGTCAACTGTGGCCACTGGGGTCTAAGTGTTTCCCCGTGTGGACTGTGAGGCCATTTGGTCATCCTCCACTTTTCCTGGTGTTTCTTGCTGCTTCACTGGGAGTTTCCTATTTGCTTCATGAAATACAAGGAGTTCAACTGGGACACAGTGCTGGAGGGAGTTCTGTCACGTGTGCTGACTCAGGGTCCTAGGACAATGCACCAACCAGGCTTCTATCCCACAGAGCTTGCCCCCTTGACCATAGCAACCTGATTCTGAACATTGCCCGGAAACCTCTCCATAGAACAAGATGCCTTTACATATAAGGGTCTGCTGGCTGCACCGTGTCAGTCACAAGCCATGTGGAAGCCAATGGCAGATCCACATGGCCCCACCACAGATGTTTTATCACACACCTGCACACCACTGCTCTAGGCCCACTAATCAGCAGGCTCCAACTTACTGGCATCTCTGTTCTACACCATTTTCATGAAACCCAGTCAATCAAGGCACTGTCTGGTACACTCATGATCAGCAACAGGACATCCAAAGGTTCTCCAGTGCCACGTGGTCATGGGAATTTCAAAAATTTCATGGTATTTATCAAGCCATTTCTCAAGGATGAACTTGGAGGCACTGTGGGTTTCTATTCATTCAGGAACCACTAAATGGTGAGGAAGCTCATTTCAATGAAAGCTCTGGAGAAACACTCAGAGGCAAGGCTTCCCAAGAGTGGCCAAAAGGTCACATCAAGCCAGGCCCATTGAGGTCTACAATGTGAGGTCCCTGTGTGTTTTGACTCTCAATTATGGCTGCCAGGTCTTTAAGAATAAAATCATGTGATATCCTGGCTGAGATTCCCAGTGCTCTGTGGAAAGCCACCCTGGGCCTAGATCTCAGTTTCCAAGGGCAACTCTCATGCGTGGCCTCCTAAAATCCCAACACAATTCATGGCAATACTTCTCTGAGTTCAGTACCAGAACTCAGTCTCTAAGGGGAATCACGCCAGAGTTCAAGCCCAGGTGGACAAAGTCATCCCTTCCAACCGCCACAGAAATGACCACAATTCCAACCAAAACACTGCCACATGGCCCTCATCTTCTTCCATATAGACACTCATCATAACCTCTGGCTGGAGGTTTCCATGAGGGGGCAGCCCAAGACAGTGTCTAGAATAAGCTCCCTTGCCCCTCATTTGCCTAATGTCAGGGTGGCCTGTGAACCAGGAGTGATCAAATACGCCTGCCATTAATACTGCTCTGCTTCTCCAAATTGAGGACTACTGACTTTCGGGTATAGATTCTTTCTGTGAATTGGAGACATGAGAAAACCCAAGAACCTATGGGATAGCCTCTGCAGGGCTTTGAAGAACTCATTTGACCCAAAGGATCCCTATTCTCACTTGATGGAGGTCAGGAACTTTCCAGAGGAAAGTGAGAGGCTTCATCCACAATGACTGCTCTGTTTGCCATTTTGGCTTTGGATGCACACATGGGATCTTTCTTTAATCCATCAGGTGCTGAGAATCTAAGCCACAGCCTCACACAGGGCCAAGAGGCTGATTCACACACATCCCTTTGCAAAGGAATTAAGCAAAAAGCCACAGGTGATGCCCCTTCATTTCCATTTGAAAACTGTTGACTTCAGGCTTCACAAAGGGGTAGCCTGAGGCAAAGACCTTCCTGACATTCAGGGCAACAGAACAATAGGTAAGCAAAAGGCCCAAAGCAGGGTTTCTCCACTGACACTTTACTGGTCACACTGATATCTGAGTTTTCTGAGATGCTTGCCATTCCCTTCAGTTATCCAGTACATGGCCATGTCACAGAGCTGGGAGGTGGTACATATCTTGGACACAAAACCATGAGCCAATTCTGGAGAGTGGCCAGAATTCAGGAAGAAAACAGGAACTTAGCAAGATAGTAGGTGTTGCCCATAGATAAGGCAAGCCCCAGTCCATTCATAAATTGGAAAGGATGAATGCTGGAAAGTTTTCTACTAGACAGGACGCATCCATTGATTCATTCTCTTTTCCAATGTCTACAACCAGGGATACAGTGGGATACACAGACATAGAAACACTCGCCTTGTCAAATGACTTACTAGAAACAGTCCACTCCAAACCAAACAAACTGCCTTTCCTACCTATTCTCAGAACATGAGACAAAACCATAAACTCACACCCACACCCACTAAGGCACCTCCTTCCCCCAAGTAGGTCTGTGACTATCTGGAGTGTCTTCTGACTGGTGGGCCATACAATGTTCCCCCAAAATGGCCCGTCCTCTCTCAGATCTGGCCTCCTTGGCCTACTCAATGAACTTGTCAGGAGCCACCAGTGAGCCACTCACTACCTGCTTTCTCAGAAAAGTCCCCTCTTCAGAGCTTTCCTGGCATTTGGTCATCCTCACATCAGTAGGTACCAAGAAAGACTGACTCTCTCCTTGGTAAATGCAAACAAGTCAGCCCACTGGGACTGGGACTGAAACTGGCTCTGGGTGCCTGGCTTCCTGGTTGCCAAGTTCAAAGAGTTCCATCACAAAAGAAGTGAGGTGAGGTCACTTCCTTCAGGAACTGAATGAGGTCACTGCCTTGGCAACCAAATTGTCCTAACAGTTGCTTCCAAGGGTCCTATGAGATGGAGGCTGCCCCTGCTTCCTGTGACACTTTCACAAGTTAGAATGGTATATCCTCCATAGGCACCCAGGAACAGCTTTCCACACAGGCCTGGTTTGGTCCATCTTGTCTACATTAAGAAGAGAGAGGCTCATACAGACACAACCCTTCATCCTGACCAGGTTGTTTGCCATGGAAGATGACTTTTGCTCTCTCATGTCCTTCAGAGCTGCCTACTTCTTCTCCAGGGATCATTTCTGCATGGACCTTTGAGTTCTCAGCAGGTGGAAGATCCCCTACATTCCTCTATTGTAAGACCAACTCTGTCCCTGCTCTTCTGTAAAGTTGGATTGAGGGAACAGTGTATGGTTAGGGGTAAGAACATGTTTGATTTGGGTTAGGAATCATTCTACTGGATGAAGAATGGTATTGGGAACCTGCGATATATATAATAATGTATAGGTGAAGTATATGTATGACAACAGAAATCTAAGTAAGCTTTGAAGCCCAGAAGGGCATTGGGCCCTTGACTGGGATACTTAGCTTTGAATTACATTCTGCACAGATGTCTCAGATAAATTGATATACAATGGCATAAGACCTTGTACCTTGGATGATTGAATGTGGAAGAGAACATCCAGTCAAAAAGGGATAATAGGTAGGATTAGGAAGATAGTCAGTAGGTTTAGGAAGAAGAGTGAGTATACCATTTGGACCAAAAGTTCTTTAGCAGTAGGGTGTCAGTTAGAGAGTAGATGTACATGTCAGCACATGTGAAGAGTCAGTCACAATAATGAATATGGGAAATTAGGTAGGAGAGCAGATATCAATAGAGACATTGGGAAATCAGTCAAAGTATAAAGTGAGTGATAGGATTAGATATTTTCAACAGGGTTGAGGTTGAATATGTACTCTTAGGACGAAGCAACTGTGTAGTCACCAATAGGATTGACATTTGAGAGCATTAGGCCCCTGGACAAGGATGTGTTTAGTAATCCATGCTCACTTTCCATTTAGACTTTGGTACAATCATAAGTGTGAACTTTGCATTATGTGTCCAGAATATCACTGTGATCAAATGTATATGTAGATCAGGTGACATGAGTATTTCTTCCACCATTTCTGGGAGCAATATCTTGAAGACGTGTTGATTAGTATTTGGGGGCACCAATAGGTGTACCTTGTGTCTATGAATATAGAGATAATGCATGAATAGACCATACTGTGAATAAATAGTATAACTGGTTCCAATTTACATAATGGATTGAACTGATACCTGAAAATATATAGGAAATCTAATATTGATACAGAATCATTCATTCTAACCAGTTATATATCTAATGGTAATATTAGGGTTCTGGTTTACCATGAAGGCTGTGTGAGATTTGCTTGAAAAGTGATTATGGAAATCGAAAATAATGTGTTTGGAAAGAAGTCTCATGAAAAGGCCAGTCCAGAAATATACAGGAGTACATGTGTTCTGAAGCAGGAAGTGATTGAAAGTGAACCAAATGCCTGTAAATTTGTGAACTTGTGGATGAAATATATATCCTATGATGTGCATCAACTGAAGAAATAGTGATGTACCAGTGTCGAAAAAAAAAGAAACGTCAAAATACACATCATGTATCATAGGAATCTACTTGCATTGATGCTAAACTCGGTCAGTTACTGTAGAAATATTAGGATTTCTAAGGACCATTCACTAGGAAACAAATGTGTATTTCAGGTGGATGAATATTTCTGAGAATAATCTTTGGAAAAGAGATGATTATAAATCCACATACATGAGCATGAATGAATTTAGGGAGTGTATAATAAGACACATATATTTCATACTTTGAAAAAACTGGAGAGAGAGACTCTGTGTGTGTGTGTTTGTGTATATATATATATATATATATATATATATATATATATATACATTCATACATACATTCAAACCATACACACAGAGACTTTAAA